>NW_028278128.1:0-300000 GCF_059751315.1 Micrasema longulum
TCCCCAGCATCCAAAAAAGATTATAGACCCATCTCCATTTTGCCTATCTTTTCCAAAGTTATTGAACGAATAGCTTACAAACAAATTAACTGTTATCTGACACTTCATAATCAACTTGATCCTCTGCAATCTGGTTTTCGGGCTGGACACAGCACTACTACCGTCTTAGTTAAAATAACTGACGACATTAGACAAGCAATGAATGATAAACGTCTAACGCTTTTGGTCCTACTTGATTTTAGTAGTGCTTTTAATTCTGTTGATTTTGACCTGCTTCTCGCTAGACTTAAGTCCTTAAATCTATCTTCATCCGTGATAAATTGGTTTTCAACATATTTACGTGGCCGTCGTCAATGCGTTAAAATGGCAGATGTCTTTTCAGATTGGATTGATCTTACCGCCGGTGTGCCACAAGGGGGGGTACTTTCTCCACTTTTATTTTCCCTTTTTATCAATCCAATAACAAAAAACCTCCCCTGTTTGTACCATTTATATGCCGATGATTTGCAATTGTATATTCATTTCGAGCCCGTCGACATTGTTGAAACACATAGAGTAATGTCACTTGCACTCGACCATATCACTTCATGGACAAAAAAACATGGACTTCTCATAAATCCAACAAAAACCCAAATTGTACTTGTTGGTAGTAAACAAATGTATTCAAAAGTGAATTTCTCCACACTTCCTCTTTTCAAAATAGATGGTACAGAAATTCCATTCATGACTTCAGTCAAAAACTTAGGTATTATCATTCATAAGCATTTAGAGTGGCACGATCAGGTTAACGAAGTTAGTCGTAAACTTTATAGCAGTTTGCACTCACTTAAAAGATTACAGAATTTCTTGCCAATTAATGTTAAGCAAACATTAGTCCAGAGCTTACTTCTTCCACTCCTTGACTACGCGGATGTATGTTATCCAGATGCTAACTCTGAATTGCTTGATAAGTTAGAACGATTGCAGAATATTTGTATTCGTTATATCTTTAATCTTCGCAAATTTGACCACATAACCGAGTATCGCACGCAACTACACTGGCTCAGTATCAGGCATAGAAGAAACATTCACATTCTATCACTTCTTCACAATATTTTAAATAATCCCACTTCGCCTGTTTATCTGAGAGAGCTCATCCAACCTCTTTCACAACACGGACTATCTCTTCGTTCTAGTAACGAGAGAACCCTTTTAATACCCTGTCATCGCTCTAATTTTTTTGCCTCCTCTTTCACAGTAGTAGCCGCTCGATTGTGGAATAATCTACCAACTAATGTTAGAGACGCCCCTTCTTTATTTACATTTAAGTCGAGATTGAAATGTCACTATCTAAATATTTGAATTGTTCCTTTATCCTTCTTCTTTCCTTCCCATCCCCTCTCCTCTCTTCATAGTAGTGTTATTTTTTTTTTTATACATATATTTATTTTTGTTAATCTTTGCTTTTAATTTTTGTATAAAATTGTAAGATTCAATATGTCCATGTATTTATAATTTTCTCAAACTGAACGGTTTGGGTAGGTAGGAAGAAATTGCCTTAAGGCAATATGCCCGCCCTTATATGTATATTTATTCTATATGTATATAAAGTGTCAATAAATAAATAAATAAATAATTGTTTATACAAACCACATAGTCATATTTCCTCTTTTCCGTTTCCGATGGTGCACAGAGTACTGCATTGGTACGTCAATCGTGGCATATCTCGATCATTCGTTATGCCATCATGTGATGGCGAGATTAGTTTTGCGCTTCAAGTACAAGTCCAGGTACTTACCGTGAAATATTGCAGTGTGAAAGCATATTTTTGAACAAATATTTCACGTCAACCTTACCGGCAACTGAACCCTAGACCTAATGCAGTATAGGCAAACGCGTAGACGCGAGGCGGACTAATCTCTACTCGATTTTCATATTCAGGATTTATTACCTGAGACTACCCAACGAGACAATAACACTCGTCCAGGGTTCTAGTTGTATTTCACACACACGGAACTGTATTCGTCATTCCGCCTGGACATGGGAAAACATGTATCTACATGTATTTTTTTTAATTGGGTCAGTTTTAATTTTCAAATATCTCTTTTTTTTGTGTTTTGTCATTCACTTTTGTTTTATTTTTATTATTATTGATATCATTTCTACTTGATGTTCAATTTTTTTAAAAATATAATTACCATCGATTTGAATTGTTTAAGCACCATTTAATGAAAAACACGTGTAACAAAGAAGATCCTGCCTAAACACATGAATTTCCTAGCTAGTCGGGACCTGAAACAAAGAAGCGTACATTATAAAATTGAAATAAATTCATTTTAATTACATGTTTTTAATATTGATAGTTTAAAAAATACAAAGAAAGTGATTTTTTTCACGATAAAATATCTTATAAAATGTATTTTTTTTTATGTTTAATCTAATGAAAGAACACAATTGTAGTTTCGAGAGAACACTCCTCTCGTCGGCGGGAGATACAAAACTAATTAATACCGTATAACAAAGTTTTCATTTTATAATAATTTATAATGAAGAATATCGGAGTGAATAAAAGTGTTATTTTTTGCTCTTTGTCAGAGTCGACTTTTACCGGGTCTCCCGCATGTGTATGGACTATTAAATAAAACAATAAAAATAACGAATTATACTCCCCATAACCTACGAAAAGCTCTACCACAACTTGTTTTACTGTTTTCTAACGCGGTTATTTACAACTAAAAGAAAATGGTTCTAAAATTGAAAAATTTAGATAAATCATGAAAACCCAAATGTTTATTTCTTTGAGAAATATACGAGTTATGGTTCTCTACACTGATAATCAACCCCCTATAATAATGTAACACCTTTTCAGCAGTGATTTACTGCACATTGAATACAGGAAGTCGTCCTAACGCTTACCTTTCAGTTGACACGAAAAAGCTTCAAAATTTTCCCCCAAATCGCGATATTTCGGAGTGCTTCCGAGATCGATATAAATATTATGTATTCACGCAATCGATTACAAACAAACGGTAGGTATATAGCGATGTTTATAGAAAGCAACTCCAATTTCATCGATAAAAGACTAAGGAATCATTATGGCATACGGAAAATAAAACATTTCCTGGGCTTATGACCTCTCATTATCTGATTTACATGATCAGAACACACTCATCACCATTCGGCCATTGTTTGAGCTTCCACGTCTCAATAACTATGGAAATTATCCAGACTTCCATATTCCCCAATAAATTCCCCCTTCCTGATGAGGTAGCTAAATATTTATTTCAATATTAATCTTTTCTATTGTCTTCTCTGTGTTATGCTTCTATTTGCTATCTTAACGCCAATCCGGAACTCATCGTCTAGAGCGTTTGCAGAATTAAAGCGTCCGCTTTACTTTAAATGGTAATTATAAACGAAAATGTGAAACTACTCGTTACTATTCATAGATGGCGCTTTTATTATTTTTTATCGAAAAATGCAATTTTTACGTTTATTTTCATTGGAATTTTACAAAACTTGGTTTGCGGAAACTTTACATTATATCGATTGTAACAAATACCATGACAATATAGTTTAGGTCCTTCTCACAAAATGGTGTACAAAACAAAAAATAAGATAAGTTGTTTTGAGGTAAAAAAATGATAATATTTTGAGTACATGCAAAAATAAGACAAGTTTTTTTTTGTTTTGTACACCATTTTGTGAGAAGGACCTAAATTTTATTGTTATGGTATTCGTTACAATTAATATACTGTAAAATGTCCGCAAACTATATTTTGTAAAATTTACATTCAAAATAAACGTAAAAATTGAATTTTTCAACAAAAATTTATAAAAGCGCCATCTTTGAATAATAAGTTGCTTATTTTCGTTTAAAATCACCTTAATCTCAAAAAGTATTACCTTTTCGCTCCGAACTCAAGTGGCTTCGTTTTTATCGGCGCAGAAACTTCACTTCGGTATAATATTCTTCTCAATCCTTGCGCTCCAAAATATCTTGCTGAGAATTTCATTTACCTTTTTTATCATGGGCTTTTGCTTCGCTCTTATAAGGAAAGAACACTTTCCATTATATTCCTGCATAGCGCATAATTTTTTTAGCAATTCTTTTTCTGTTCAAGGTTCTAGACTTTGGAATGAGCTACCTCTTCATATAAAAAATGCACCTTCTCAAGCCACCTTCAAGAAGCGCCTGAAACATTACTATGCCTATATCCTTAGAACCCGGACCTCCCTTCATTTTACTATTTTTAAAAAAATTGCATCCTTAACATGTATAACATAATATACTTTTATCTAAATCAATATGTGCCAGCCTTATCTCCCCATTAAAAAATAGCTGATATTTTTAATTAATAAGGATTTTTCATGTATCTAACTTTTAACGTGTATTTTGTGTTTTTTAGTACACAATTTTGACGAACACTACTCTTTACCGGTTAGACTAGACTGTTCATTAAATGAAAACAAACGAACATGGAAAATTTTCAATATTTCAATTACCTTTATACAAATTGAATCATTACTTTCTAAATTATAAAAATGTACTTAGTATTATACTTGTTTAACTCTTTATATTATGATACATCGCCTCTGTTACTTCAATACTTTTTATATTTAAACTCTTTATTTATTGTTAATGTGCTGCATACCTATGTTTTAATTTCTTATTTGATTTTCCTTTAATATTTCTTTATTTTCTGTTGATTTTATTTTATGTAACTATATTTTATATACTTGTGTAAATGTGTTTTGTTTTATTATAATTCTTTTTTAATATTATTTTATATTTTGTCAAAGGCGTAAGCCGTTGAAATGAATATATAAATGCAGGCATTCAACTGAATGGCTAGGCCGTTCGTCGAATGAACGTTTAACAAAGGGGTTTAACGCCGCTTAGCCTCTTGAATGTTAATACAACAATAATAATTGTTTTATTTTTACATTTATTTTTTTGGGTAAAGTTGGATTAGATTTGGATAGATTGGGTTACGCAATAAAAACAATTATTTTTTAACTGAACTTAATCCTTAACTTAACTTCATAATTAATCCCCAACTTTACTTAATTAGCTAAGTAATAAAACTTTTTTTAATATCAAAATTCACCCAATCTATCCTAACCTAACCCGGCGGCTTTTGGTTTGGCCGTTTCCAAAGTGCTAGTTTTTAACCAGACAATTCTTTGAACGTTGAGCTATCTTAATTTATTCAGCGAACGACCTAGCTATTCAGTTGAATGCCGCCAGTTAATGAACAGTCAAGCTGCGCAGTTCAGCGGCTGATTTAACTATTAGGCGGTGACATAAAAAAAAAATCAAAACCCAGTACTTGCGTACAAAAATTTGCATGTACTCAAAATATTATAATTTTTTTACCCAAAAATCGTTATCGTGTTATCGATAAAATTTCGTGCAAATATTTTACCTAGAATTTAATGTATCGATAAACATTGTATTATCTTTCTACGTCTCTTTGAAATCCATTTTCAGTGCCGTGTTCATAACTTTTAAAAATCAAAGGGATATTTTATTGCCTTGCTGTACTTTCTTTTTGTGCTCGGAATACAACAATTACTAACACCCGCTGACATCGATATCGATAATAATCAACTCATTTACAGTACCTAGTTTTTTACAACTCTTGTTCATACATAACAAAAAAAATTACTACAAAACTAATAATACTAAAAACTCAATTGAGAGCACAAATATTCCTTTAAAAAATACACCTTGTAGGAAATATTCTTTATTATGCTGGGGGTCTAGCACGTTGCCTTTTACATTTAATAATATTTTAGAATCTTCGTTATTGTTTCAACCTCTAGCGTCCCTGGGTACACATAAATATGGTCTTCAGGTTTTTTTTCACATGCGAATGTTTTTTTACGGTAAAAAAACTTTTCAACAACTCTCTAGTATATGTATTGACTAGAAAACCAGCACAGAGCATTTTTTTGACAGATTTTAATGGTTATTTTGTCCGTCGGAAATACTCGAGTGTGAATGACTTTTATGTTTTCAATAGCAATTTTTTTTATGAAATTATTTAAGTGAGAAAGTATTTCATTAAATAAACCTATTGGTTTTCATAAAAATCTTTGTAAAGTTATTTATGTAAAAAAATACATTATAATATATAAATTGTTTGACCTTTTTGCCATTTTTTACCACCCTTATGATCTGTAGAGAAAAAAATTCTGGTGGCCACGAAATTAATATATATCAGTTGCTTTAAACAAATAAGATAGTGGGACATTTTAATATTTTATTTGCAATTTTTCTATCATGTTTTTAAAATAAATCTTTTTCCATAAATATTTTTTTCAAGAAGAAAATTATTTACAAAAACACCTAAGTATTTGTCTGTGTCTGGACAGATAAATAATACAGTTATGTTCATATAATGGAACAAAAATCATGGACGAGAGCTTTTGACTCAATGTCTACTCTCAGGTAAAAATTCCGAAGGTACACTAGCAGAGATAAGTTCTCCTCGTAGTGCAATGGTTGGCATATTTTCCTCGAGGTCTCGGGTTTGATTCCTCGGAAGTTCCACATGAAATATTGATTTATAGGCAATATTTAAGGCCACTTAACCTTGTTATAAAATACATTATTTGCCGTTATTGCAAAACCTGTTTCATAACTTTTTCTAACTTTATTAAATAACGTGTTTGTTGTGCGAGTGGTAGCGCCCCGGTCTCTGGATCAGACGGCCAGGGTACGATCCTGATCGAGGGCAAGCTAAAATCACCTACAGGGCCCAAGCCCTTATGCACGGCCCAGAGGTTAGTAACAAAGCATGTTCTTTGTATCGATTCATCAATTAGTTACTGGTGATGGACCCAATAGCGAAACTCCCATACCTTCCTCAAAACATTAGGTAATTGACCCATTTACCGTCGTATTAAAAATACACAAAAATGCATTAAAGCTTTCAAAATATATTTCAAAAATAAATAAGTCGTTTTTTTTTGATAACTACGTTTTTCGAGCTTTTTTGCGATTATTTATTTTACGAATTCAAATTTTACTTCCTCATTATTTAACGAATATTTAATCGTTTTGAAACGTTATTTAATGATTAATTGTAACTTATTTGGAAAAAAAAAAATCTTGATGCTTGTATGTGATTTTTTGTTAGATATAATTATTATGTCGCCGTTAATTATATTACTCTAAAGAGGTTTTTTTTACTGTAGTATTTTTTATCAAATTAATCTCAAACAAGTCTTAATTTTTAAATTTTAAAAACTTACGTATTTAACATATTAATTCTTAACCAACATGTATTGTAAAAAAAATATTCACATAATTATTTATTATTGTCAGCACCTATTGATTAAACACTGGGTCGGTACACCAACTGAAGATTATCTTGATCATTTGTTACATGAAAAAAAAATGATCGTCATTAGATTTTTTAAAATTATTTTAACACTACATTGAAATCGGTAACGGTTAAATTACCTTTTATTTCTTATCCCAAACCACAATATTCATACAATGTATATTTACATTACATATTACAATGCTTTTTGTTCTAAAATCATACACACATTTTCCAAAGTGGCATACTATCAACCCCAACAAAAACAACCTTCATTGTGATCATTTAGGTGCATGCTATTCAATTTAGGTGCATAATATTTAAATTAATATTATTTAGATTCGTTTTTAATTTCATTTGTCTTAGCTCGCGTGATTCGTTCCGCAAGGAAAACGTTCGGTTGACGATAGCGTTTATACAAAACCCCTAAACGTTGACTATGCTAGACCTATGTAAAATAGCACCTCAAATCGCAAGTTTCTGACGTCATTACGCGATCGTTTGTCCTATATTTTTGTTTGCTACCTGGCAAAGAATAGTTGACTATGAAAATGAGAAAACGGGGTTGTGCTTAAAATTTTAAATCATAGATTTACAGATTATATTAAAAATATCCTTAAAAATGCCCTGTCAATAGATAAGGCGGCAGGATTATATAAAAAATATGCGTACAAAAATATACAATTATTATTATTTACAATACATTTTTTTTCTCTTAACCATATAAGTTTCATTTTCCAGGGAGACAAGTGGGTAACATAGTAATTTACATGGTGTTTGTGGGTGCCTTATTTATGATGTTGAGGTATGACATGTATATAAAAATATTAGTAAAATTGTAAAATGTTTTTACGGTACATTCTAGTGATGTAAAAAAGATCTGAAAAAATGTTCAATAAATTCATGTGAAATAAGCATACGTTATTTTTTAAATGCGTTATACTTACAATAAAAATTAAACATCTTCATTTGGTTATTTATATTTTAACCTTTAAAGGATTATTTTATAATGTGTATAAACTCATACACATATACATACTCGTAAATATGTACGCCGATATGCTTTTTTTAGAGTTTCTAAATGTGTATCTTTAGATTTTTTTAATATATTTTTTTTATTAATAAATTTCATAAAGAGTACATGTTTTTGTGAAATTCTATAAATATCTACTTTTACGCATCTAGTAAATGTTATCACTGTAACTCTTCAAAAAAAGAAACTAACTCTTGTGCTTGGAGAGGGACTTACACTGTTTTAGTTGTTTATTTATAAGAGTTTATATCATTTTAAATATAAGTACATGAGAAAGAAAAATAAAAACATAGGACATATAAAGAAAAAACATAAAACAATAATACATTTATGCTAATTCAAATTTAATAATTGAAAATATTAAAATTATTAACTGTTAGATATAAAATTACATTGTTTTTTTTTTTACATATTTGAGTAGCATCGGTCGGACGACCCAAAACCAGTGTCTACTACCCCAGTTGTCTAGTGCACAAATAAATTAGTATTTTAATTCTGAAAAATTTAAATAAATCATTTGAAATCAATGTATAGGGGTAATGATTTTTTTTATGTTTTTGACTTAACTCTCAACCGCATACATCCCAAAATTTCGTCAAAATGTGTAACAATATTTGTGAACTACGTCGAAGAGCTTACACACGTCATGTACTCGTATGTATGTGTTCACAAACCGTTCAGTTTTTATCAAATGCCAACGTATTTTTTACAATAACGATGACTCATGGACCCTTTATGTAAATGGAATAAACATTTTTCTGGTTAAACTAAAAAGCAAAGTATCCAATATAATAAACTTATTAAGCTAATGTATTTCTTTAAGACCACTAGAAACATTATAAGTAAAAATAATATGAAACAAGTATAGGTACTATACAATCCGATTTAGAATATGGACTTATAAGTTCCCATTGGGGGTTCGAACTGTCAGTAGGGTCGCAGTGAGTCACATCTTGCTGGAGGATGTGATTCTATAAAATGCTGCAAACGCCCAGTTGCATTCCACCGGAAACACTACTGACTAGTCCAACTCGTCAGTGTCCACGTCGCGAACCCCGGGCAATGGGAACACACTCATAACGGTGTGATCACAGCAGATAACGAGAGGATGAAAGGCGAGTTTCTGGCGCCTCAAAATGAGTTTAATCCGTCACGATTTGAAATTTTGGCTAATTCGGGGGAACGAGTTTAACCGAGCGAGTGAAACACTAACAGCAGTCCCTAAATGATTTTATTATTTTTTTATATAATTAATATACTCTATTAGCCATAATAGTGAATTACGGCATGCTTTTATTATAAATATAATTTGTGAGCATCCAAGTTAAATTTTCTTATGTACTTGCATGTATATTTTTAAGGGTAGGCAATTCAACAAAGATACACACGTAAAAAACATACGATTTTTAGGTATTCCTCTTGCCCACCAATACCGCACACCGCATCTGAGGATGCCCCCTTGACGGTACCATTCAAGGAAAAATTACTCCTTGCCGAACGAGAAAAGCTGCTCGAAGGAGCTCTCTGTAATGTGGTAGCCTTGGCATTTTTATACCAAGAAGATAGTCCATAAGTACATATTATGTATTTCATTTGTTTCTAAAATATTAATTGACCAATTAAAGGAATTATGAAAATAATTTACGAAAGAGCCGTTTGATAAATGGGTCCTAGCAGAATCCTCCCCAAATACTGTGCGAAAAAGACAATTGCGCGTCGTTCTGATTATGCTTAAATAAAATCGACCAATCGAGATCTCGTATTCCCGTTTTTCGCATCCCAAAGCTAGACCGATTTTTTTTTTTTAATTTTTAAGAAAGAGTATTTAAAATATGGTTTTTTTCAAACATAGTTACCATATTTATATTCCATACGTCGGAAGATGGCAGATAAATCTAGACGCTTTTAAGGGTTTTTGGATGAGTATAGCTCTTTTAAAAGACAATTTATATGTTAAAAAAAAACAAAAGATATGGACCGGCCTATGATGGATATTCATAGTATGTAAAAAAAATCAAAGCCATCGCTCTAGTGCCATGATCTAGGAATAAAATACGGTAACACGTTTGTATGAAGGAAAGTCAGACTGCGCATCCTCTTAACGGTACCCCTCACATGTGGGGATGTGGGGATGTAGGCCATGGCCCGGTACCGGGAGGAATGGAGGCGTATCATGCACCCAGTGCCTACATCCCTGAAGACTACGACTGTCAGCAAGTCCATATTTTTTTGTTGATAAAAGGTATTCGTTAGTGTTAATTGTTCATATAAAGGGGGAGGAAGTACTATACAGAAATGATCCTGTGAAGTACAGTGCTCTCCCGATTTTGTTTTTGTTGTTTTTTTCGGTTTACTAACATCTAATTCAATTAATTTATTTTGAATATAACATACATTACAAACATATATTCAATACGTACATATTATAAAAATGAAATAATCCAAAAGGTCACTTTTTTAATAAGATTTCTTTCAGTGTTTAACTGTAGAGGCTTTCCACGGCTTATTCAGGGCGCATTGCTATCTTCTTAATTTAACCCCGTGACGCTAGGAGTCTAGCCGTCTGCTAACATCATGCAGGGCCTCGATTATGATGAGAAGATAAGGACGTCATACATTCGCCATAACTTTATAGTTGAAAATACATTCTCTCTAGTGATTACGAAGATACAATACCGACCCCCCACCTTCAATTTTTGGGTAGGTACATCGATATGAAACAAGGGGAAGCGTACGTCACGATACACATATCTACGCGTTAAAGTTACATAGCTTTAGTATGACGTCAAAGTTGAAGGCAAAGTTAGCTGATTATGAAGATACACTACCGATCCCCCTACCATCAAGTTTTGATGTAAGTACATCGGTGTGTACCGACGGATCTAGTACCCCTCGATACACATATCTTCACATTAAAAGTGTAAAAAAATAATCCACCAACCAATTTTCCGTTAATTACGATTTATTAAAAATTTAATTCGTTCTGAGGTTGGCACTTCTTTTCTTTTAAGCTTGTTAAAAATATAAGAGATAAATAAATAAATTTTGAAGTCGAATTGAATTCAGACATAATTCAATTCGTTTATTTAAATATAACATATACATTACAAACATTTATTTAATACGTACATATTATAAAAAAGAAAAAAATACATAAAAAGACTCAAGTCAAAGTAGTAGGAGAATCCTGCTCCGGAAAACCCCTTCGGATACATGGAACAGATTAACATCCAGAGCGATGTTGTTCAACATAGCGGTAGCCCTTTCAACAGGCATAACCGTAGGCAGGTTGGTCCTGTATATCGGAATATAAAACAATCTATGCTGACGCTGTCTTAGGTAATTATCAGGAACATACAAACAAATGCTCATCATAATTTCTCAAAACTTCTTTTGGATTTTCTCTATCATAAGAGAGTACTTCAGTTCATGTGGCCCCCAAATCATCGAGCCACTCTCGTGTGTACTTCGTCTAAATGGAACTAACATACCCCTATCGCTGTCAGAATTGGCAAAATTAGATTGAGGGTGAGAGACAAATTGACTGTATGTATATACTTAGGTTGCTCTAAAGGGATCACGATAATTGAAAGCAGAAAATATAAATTCTAAAACAAAAAACGCAAATCTTTCGCAAATAAAATAATTTTTGAAAAAAAAATATATACCGTTCATTTCAGCAAAAAAATATGTTTTTGCAATGTGCAGATTTGGTAAGAGGCCACAGGACTTTTAAAACGAATCTGGGTTAGTGAGTGGGGGAGGCGTCAATTGTTAGTGAGGTTTTATTATTATAAAACAACGTTTTACGTGCAGGGGTGGTGCAAGGTTCGTATCAAGGATTACAGCAATTGTGCACAAGTCAATACAACGCGCAGCGGCCAAACGATTAAGAAGCCCTATAAAAACACACACGCGTATACATAATAATATGTTCAATGTTTCCGGCTTTTTTCTAGATCGAATGCTATTTTTAGTTTATAACTGGGCGGGAAAATACACATTATTCAAATTAAATTCAAATCGATAAACCCAGAACCGCAAAACAAAGTGGATTATCGCTACGTGTAAATCTCGTAAATAAATTTAATATTTTTCAAAATCAAAATATGTATTTACACGTCACGTCGTGTCGGTCGTGGGCAAAGTCATAAATTGTTACAAACGATTATTTTACGTGTGAATCTGTTCAGTTTTAGAAACCTACAAAAATAAGTTTATTTAAAAACGTTTTTATATAAACTCACAACTTACCCGTATTTTTCTATTAATGTGATCTTTTCAGGTTTTTTATCGTTATTTTTAAATAAGCAAAAAGTTGCGATTGTAAAGCCGGTATTTTTTTTTTCATGGGTCGTTAAATAAATTTTCTACAAAGATTTGAATTATGCATGTTTTTAATTTTTTTCTACATTCAGGCGGAAGAAGAATGAAGTTCTGTGTGTAAAATAGAAGACAATATTTTATTGTTCCTGAAGCGTAGGACTTTACCTTTATAAAATATAACAGACTACCAAAATACGCTACATTTGGTTTGAAAATTTAATGCCCTATGCACCACTAGGTTTGGAAAGGGGAACAATGATGATATTGGGATACGTTTTTATTATTTTTGTAATATACGAGTAAATGTATTTGTATGAGTAAATAAAAAAAATTAAAAAAGATATTTAGAATTACCGGAAAACGAGACGTTTCACGCCCTATGAAAATAACGGCACGTATTACGTTACCGCACCATACTTGTACGTAATGTTTGTTAGAAGCGCGTTCGACGGGGATCACGTGTGTCTTCAAAAGGAAGTGAAGCCAACTGCGACCCGCATTGTTTGAGCTCGTTTCTAAACCCTAAAATCACAAATGAATACTAGTTTTTATGCATTAATAGTTTTAATATATTAGAATCGTAATAATCTGCTCGAAATATTTCATGTATTTAATATATTTTCAACGTTATTCCCAATTCGTGCAAATTCCCTAATAAATGTTAAAATATTTGTTAGAAAATATTTTCTACTTGGAAAAATAAAATTAATATCTGATAATTGCAACTTTATCTGCAGCAAGAATTCCGATTCTTAGAAAATGTATTTAAAATTCAACGAAACTCGAAATGTTTCCTTGAAAATGTCGGAACCTTCAGAAAACAAATATTTGTTGACAGAGTAATTGACGGTTCTCGAAAATCGTACATAAAATAGGATTTTAGGTTTTCATTTGATGCTTCGAATTCATTATTTCAACTTTCATAAATACATTCCGATTCGTAGAATTTTAAAATTTAAGTGCAGTATTTTATTCCGCGTGCGAATTCATTGTTTTTACATCTTTTTTAAAACTAAATAAATAAATATTTGTTATTCCACTTTCCTTCTACGTTTGTATATAGGTATACATTTTTTAATATAGTTTATTTTAATTAAGTAGGTAGTGAATAGGTCCGTTATAATGTTCATAACAATGATATACTTTTTAAATCAGTAACTTTTTTTTAATACGATCAATTATAATCTGCGTCCGGGTGGGTGAAGAATTCACTTCTATGTGTGAAATAGAACCAGAACCCTGGACGAGCGTTTTAGACTCGATGGCTACTCTAAGGTAAAACTTCTAAAAAAGATAATTGAATGGAGACGAGTGCACCTCATAGTGTACTGTATCTTCTTCGGTATGGCGAATTTTGATATACCGACATGTCGATACGTTTTCTCATTACGTCATCCCAGACACCATAAATATTTTCAAATTCAACCAATAGGTGGCGCTAAAACTTTACTCCCCATTCAATGCTAAATTAAAACCAAAGTATTTCTCTTTCGTATTTTAAATAGTCTTCTGTGATAAAAAGTAGCCACTTCAAAACGATTTAAAATTTAAATAAATCGCAAAGCAAGTGTGCTCTTTTGGTTGAAAAAGGCCAGCTTTTGGTTGAATAATGAAAACACGTATCAAGTGGTATACCGAGGTAGATAGAGATAGAAAAGTTTAGTATTCCGTATGGTTTTACGAAACTTCAATTTATTAATTACTCTTGATTATTATCATGTCTCTTTTATAGGAACACTCGGGTGTGGCTCCAAGTGCTTAGACATCTATTAATACGTTTTATTTACAAGTGTGATCTCCGTAAAAGCATACGTCACCATTTTTTGCCTATAAATATTCCAAAATTGACCATTTCATTTTATGCTTTTAATTTCTATATAAATAAATATTTATTCGAAAACGAAAGTTTTATAAAAGATCGTTAAATATGTAGATACCTATTAAATTTAAATATTATACTTTAGGAAAATAACTAAATTTACATTAAATACATACAGAATTCAAAAATAATTGGATAAATTATTACAATAATCTTTATACATTTTTCACGGTGAATAATAGACATTTTTCATGAATAATACAATACACAGTAATTAAATTTATTTGCAGGACGCCGAGAATAAAAAATATATAATTTCGAAACCTAATAATTTAACAGCGAATTTCAATTAAGTAATGAAATTAAATAAAAATGTGTTTATAAATGGTTTCAACAGTCCTTGTTTTATTTTGGTATAAATACTAAATTCTTTACTCGAAATTAGTGAAGAAAAATATTTTTCAAGGGAAAAAAGAAAAAAAAATACGATAAATTCAACACATCTAAAAATATCGCAACTATTTCCTACTAACATTCTAAGAACTTGCCAGACATTTATAATTTATTATAGACACGTTATACGTTATAAAAACATAATAATACATATATTAGTACGAATGTGTGAACTCCCTAATTAAATCCACAAAATGACGACATTTGTTTCATAAATCGAGTTTTCCGGAGAAAATATTGAACGGCTTTTATAAGTAACACGTATTTATGTTTACAGTATTTTGATGTGATTTCTATTTTATTTTATCATGTTATTTAAAAAAGATACTTATAATTTGTATTTATTTGTCGATACAACTCCACGTATATTATTACGTTCTTCAATTACGAAATTACACGGAAATTACATTTGACGTTCAAGTGATTTTTAAAAAGATGTATATTGTACTAAATAAGTTGCTTTATGTCTAGGTATTTAATCTATATAATTTTACTTAGCTAATAATTTAGATTATTCGCGAAAGGTAGGAATGATCATGAAATATGTCTTATCTTGTTATATCGGCGGTATACGAGTATGTTATATTTTTGACAAGTGCGGGCCAAAGGTGTAGGGTATGATCGAATGAAATTAATGCATTGGCAGTTTGAACGTGCCCCAAAGTCTCAGTTTTCTTAATTCCGCATTTATTTGTATTTTATTGAGGAGGTTGGTATTTACTTCACAGTTTGTTATTTTGAAGATAAATTTTTATCGGAAAATTAACATGGAAAAGAGATATAAGTTAGATTTGAATGTTACATGTTACACAAAAATGGTCACATTACTGTCACACATCAAGTACACTTTCTGTACATCTATATATGTAGGTTTATAATTTTAGACAAACTTTATATGCATATGGTCGCGCCAATAAAATCACTTTTGTAAAATAATATCAGGTTACTGAGCTATTACATATTTTTGCCTACCATTCCTATAGTTTTGAATTTTGTGTAGAATAAATTGTTTTGTAGAACGATACCTAGAATGCTTAATTAAATCTTCTGAAATATTTCAACATACTAGTAATTCAATCATTTTCACTAAAGATGTGTTGTTTATGCATACAGAATCACAAAATTCCATATTTTAGGATTCCACATACTTCGCTTGGTTGAGGGATACGAAAGAAATGTTTTTTCAGGTACGTTGGAATTCACTCACCATTGCAATGCACACATAATAATATTATATCACGTAATTTATACCGTGTGATCAGTAACGGCCTGCACGTAAATCGCTATCACTTGTGCGCTTGCTTTAGCTTTTATGTAAATATGTTTGTTAAAAAATAATAATGTATATTTTGTATAATGTAACTGCATAACGGAATAAAAAATAGATTTTTATTGAAAATATAAATATTACTGATTTAGGTAACTAACATATACTTAGCAATTTGAAGTAAGAAATGCACGAGCAAATTTTCTATTCAATTTATTATCTCGTATGAAAAACCTAACAAGAAATTTATCTGTGAAAAACATAAAAAAGTGTTATTTCAATTATACAAATATTAAAAATAGAAATGCTTTCAAATTATTGTCTCTTAAATGGGTTGCTTCATAATTTTTTAATTGGTGGGTATTTAGATAAAATCAATTCTACATACGTAGGTATACCGAGTTAACTTTGATCCACTTTTTTCACGACAGTTTCATTGGATTCAAAGCAGTTTCTTTCATAATTTAATGATAATAAATGTAAACTGGCCGCGTGGTATAATGGTCAGCGCGTTTGCCCACCATGTGAAAGGTCTCGGGTTCGATTCCCGACATAGTTGATATGAAATATTTGTTTTAAAGGGTGTTTTCACACTAAAATTTTTATAGTCCCTGGACTGGTACCTGAAGCATAAGACTGATCATCTTACCTTCGTGTAACAAAAATGATCAAGATACGGTGCGATTGGTGTACAATGCAGGGCCCTATGCACCATTTGGTGCGGAAAGGGAATGATAATGATGATGTATTTAAATAAAATTATTATATCGTTTGGCAATTAAATTGTCGAATGAAATCGTATTTCTCGATTCATATTTTCAAGTATTGCAGTGTTATTTTGACCGAAATCAAGCTTCATAATTTTACTTGGCTAATTATTTAAATTAAAGTCTCCTCGTTTGCGAGTGTACCGCTTATTGCTTTTAATAATAAAATTAAAATAAATAAGATTATAATTAATGGATATTTATAAATGGTAGCATAAAAAAATGCTGATAATTTATGAATGATTACTAAATTTACACGGGTAAAAATAATGCAAACATTTTTTTAAAAAGCAATGCAGTAATGAGGTTTTATATAATTTCAATTATTATGCATTCAAAACAGGCAAAGCAGTAACAGAATACAACATTTTGTATTCTACCGTTTCCCACCTATTCCTATATGATGACACCTTTTCAGAAGAACCAATATGTTGCATCGAATTAAATACGTCATTACTAATTAAAATATTATGACATTTAAATAAATAAGGTAACAACATTATCAGATATTACGCTCTATAACTGATAAAACTATGAATTCTTATTCTTAGTGGTGGGGGTCAGTGCTATGCAAGCTACTAACGTCACTGCGACCTGAGAAGATTTATTGTGACGGGTCTTCCTAAAACTATGAAAATGATTCATTTTTAATAAAAATATTCGGGATTTTGTAATTATTTTTTGTAATTTTACTGTGTAATTTATTATTTTATTGGATTTATTACTGAATTTATTCATTCAGTTAATTTTTCGTGTTATTTATTATGGTTGTTTTTTAACTTAAAATGTAATTGTGAATCGGTTTATTTTTGGTGTAATTTATTGATTTGTTTCATCTGTTACGAAAGTTTTTGATTTATTTTGTAATATATTGGTCACGTAATTATTTATAGTGTTGATTTGTTTACCATTTCAAAATTATTGTTGTATTTAATTTAATAATTATTCATAATAATATTTTTTGTGTTACGTATTGATGCTTAACCCTTTACCTAAAGTCCTAATGCCAAAAAAGGGAATCATTAAAGAAGATAGATATATAATATATATATATATGTGTTAATTCACCTAGCTGTGTGGTTATTGTGGATTTCAAATCCAGTTTTTGGTTTTGTGTCCAGGAGATTTCGCTGGACGTGTTCATGCAGGTGTACTGGGAGGACCACAGGATGAAGGCGGTGTCGGAGCTGCCCTTCGTGGAGCTGACGTGGGAGCAGCGCCACCAGTTCTGGATGCCAGACCTCTACATCAGGCAGCTACGGGAGATGAAGGTGCTCTCCGTCTTCCAGGAGATGGCTTCTCTGCGCCTTTACAAGAACAGCACCCTGGCCGTAAGCATAGGGTAAGAACTTGAAATCGAACTTATAGCATCCAAGATAATAATCATTCCGAAACGAATCAAAGCAAACAAAAATATATGGTCCCATTCAACTGTATTTTACTTAAATATTTTTTATTTCCTACCCTCTTTGGCACCTAATTTGCATTGATGCAAGATTAATGATGATGCCAATGCAGGAAAACCATATGAAAAACTTATTAGGTTTTCCAGCAATTAAATCTAGAATCTCATGCCAAAAACACAAATAGCTCCACCGCGAACCTATTCAATAATAATTCATTTGAATTTATTTATTTACTTATTTAAGTACGAAAAATTTTTGCTCTCGAGTGTGTACATGCTCGCCTTTCGTTTTCCTCGCGAGACCCAACGAGATCCTTTGACTTGAGCGCAAAAAACCGACAAACGACCGAAACGTCCGAGACCGACCGAGGTGAGGCGCGAGAGAGCGGGACTCGACGAGAGCACCATGTACACACTCGATCTCGGCCTGTCTCCGGGTGTCTTGAACATTCATACTGATATATAAAAACTAAAATGCAGACCAAAGAATTTATATATCGGATTGATATAAGGCCACTGTGGGATGAGGGATGTAAGATGAAGATGGATTGGCATGGGTCAGCTCGAGGTCTTGCATGTTGATCGTGTTTATGAATATATGTATATCATTATTTCACTACCCTTGTTTGCCTTTGCTACATAGTTTTATGTTATTTTTCTTTAGTTTCTTGTGCACATGTTTCTTCATACAACTCAGGCTTAGGCCGTATATTTAATATATAAAATAAAATACGGGAAAATTCGGTAGATTGTTCTCAAAATCGGTTTTCTGCTACTTTTTTCATCGTGTAGTTGGTTTTATGTGAAAAGACTGTGCATAAAATCTCCAATAATAATATACACGGCACGCAGTGCCCTTTACCTTACAAAAATACATATTTAATAGAATATAAACACTTAGATATAATGTGAAAAAGAAAAAAAATACTTAAAGCCCGCTGGCTCGAAAATACGTTATGTGTGGCAGTGTTGGGTCGAATTATACCCAGTTTTCAATGTTGCCTTTTGGGCACTTTTTGTGGTTTTTACAATATTATTATACTATCACAATATACTCTGAATCATCAAAAGACATACAGTAATGTTTTGATTACCATTTTTTATGATTTAGTTAAGAAAAATGACTTATAAAAGTGACATTTTACATAATCGACAATTTACAATACTACTGAGTCTAATCGGACCCATCTCCGATAGATACATGTTTCAAAAGGATTATGTTATATAAATACTTTAACACAGCAGTTTCATATTAAGAACATGCTTAGATTTAAAAAATAAAAAAATATATTAAAAAAATAAAAAAGGATAATAAAAAATGTAAACTATGTGTGAATATAAAATTTATAATCTGAAAAAGATTTTTTTAAGAGGTGTTTTTAATATTATTATTATTAATAAAAATAAAGAGCAATCTTGGCTGAACAAGTCCATAAATAAATAAATAAATCAAATTCTTTTAAATCTCAAAAAAAAAGTAATAATAAAAACTACAGTTAAAATGCAGACACATTACTTACTAAACAAACCTAGGTACCATCTGTAAATGTGTGCATTTATTAATTTGTCTATTTATTGAGATTTGTTTTTATACTTTTCAGGGCAACAGTGATCATTCGGTGCGATATGAACTTTGTCCTCTATCCACTAGATGTCCAAATCTGTCCTGTAGATTTCAGCAGTTGTAAGTATATTTTTCTGCATTTACCAGACTTTACTAACTCGTATATCGATTTGATGCTTATCGACATATTTTTAAACAAAAAATGAACAGCCAGTCAAATAATGAAAATTCACTTATTGCTTTACTGTAGAAGAAGTATTTCGTTCTTTCTGTCTTTACGGCGAAAAGCCTTCAAAAGTAATTTCAATAATTCAGCATATATACGCCAAATAAGGTTTGACAAAATTATCAAATTGTACTAAATTAATTATCATCCCATGAAGCCACTGATTACCACTGATTTTAATGCTGGCAACCGTTCATGTATTCGTCTGTCTGATTTTTATTGATTACCACAAGGGGGAAGTTCAGTGGTACGGGAAATTGGATGTAAAAAATGTTTTCTTACATGCGGTAAAAATTAGAACATTTAATTATACGGCGAAGTTTCTCTAAAATGCGTGAAAAAATTCATAAAAATTATTTTAATAAAAATTACTTTAAATTATGTCACGAGTTCTTCTAAATCAACCACTGACAGAGGGCTCTTCCCAACCGACTTTTTGCTGGGGATGCTAGGCTATCAGTCATTATGGAGGAGGGACGTTCATTTGGTTGTTCACTTTTTCCAGGTAATTTGGTGGTCACATTCATAACTCAGAAATTCTGATGCTACTTAATCGCATCACCTCGAATGTCAACATATTTTACGACAGTGGGCCTTTCCTTAGGAAAGCACTTTCTAACTCTTAATTTTTCTTTTTACATTTTGTTATATTATTTTAATAACATAATTATCTACTATAATTTGTGATTTATTGTTGTATTTAGAATGAATTGGGTTTTCTTTATGTAATGTTCTAAATATCTGAATAAAAAAAATGAAATAATTTTTTTTTTAAATCCAGTTTTCGGGAAGCTATTCCACCAATTAGGACAACTCACTAAAGAGAACTAGCTACGTCATGTGCAGAGTAAATAAAAAATTTAAAAACTAAAAAACCCTAGCGATAATTTTTATTTAACTTTTTGTACATAATTTTGTTTGTACATTGGCGGGCTTATTGCCAAATGGCAATTTCTTCCAACCAACCAATAAAATAAATATTTTATTTTTATAATTCAAGTTACAGAACATATTCTATAGAAAAAAAAGATTAAAAAGCTTAAGATATATAAAAATAGAAATAAACGTATTTGTTTATAAATTACCTTACATCAAAACTTTTACTCAATGGGAAAAGGGAAAAAAGAGGAAAAAAGAAAGGAGGAGAGATTAAGGAAGAGAAAGGAGATGTTTCTTCAGACGTGATTTAAACAGAGATAATGTAGTAACATCTTTGATGGTGGATGGGAGATGATTCCACAGTCGAGCTGCATGGACACTATATGAGTTAGAGAAGAAAGAGGAATTGTGGATGGGTATTAAGAGTGCCTTGATAATTAGAACGAAGAGGTAAACCATGAACTGATAAGCGTTGAAACTTTATACTAATACCATACATGAAAATAAAATTAGTTGGCTTAGTTTGATAGTCATTAACAAATAAAAACCACTGAGCTTCCTCATTTTTAGCCAGGTTTAATAAAATCTGATTAAAAATGAAGAAGTTATAACTGGAACGATAATAACTTATGTAGCTGAATTATATTTGGAATAATTTCAGATAAATACATGATGCAAGACATGACCTTCAGGTGGAAAGGAGATGATCCAGTTAGTTTTCCCAGTGACTTTGGTGATGGCTATCGACTTCCAAAATATGTCGTCAGATTTAAAATTGACCATGAGTTACGCAACATTTATTATGGCGAAGGTTGGTTAACATTGTTCTCTCATTAATATTACATATTTTGTATGCGTCCGGCCGGATGAAAGATACACTACTGGGTGTGAAATAGAACCAGAATCCTAGACAAGTGTTTGCGACTCGATGACTGCTCTCGGATAAAAATCCTGAAAAGGGAGATCGAGGTCAAGGTCAAGGTCAAGATCAAGGTTGACATGGAATATTTATTTTCAAAGGTTCGCTGAACCTTTTCACTATCCCTGGACTAACACCTGAATCGTGAGTGATCGATATGCGCTGCAATTTTATTTAAGAATGCAGTGCCTTATTCACTGTCGGGGCGGATAAGAGTTTGATGATTGATGATAACTATAATCTGTAATTGACATATTATAATAATTGACATATTACAACAGAGGTGCAGAAAATTTTAGAGAAGGGAATGTGAAAGTATACACATTTACAGGGCTTATGACCTGTCATTGACTGGTTTAAGTAGCAACTTTATACATGCCTATGTTTGAGCAAACATACTTTTTTTTAAATTCTTCCAAATGTTGATTTTTATGATGTTAAAGATCTGAAACCTTTATATTTTGCAGGTGAGATTCATCTGACAAAGTTATTTGACTGAATACCTTATAAATTTTTATATTTCTCGGACAATCGACAATATTTTGAGTCTTATCTAAATTTTTGTAGACAAGGACTGAATTTAACCCCATACGGAGTTATTAAGATTAAGATATAATTACAGAGATGAAGAACATTTTACTAAATGCTATATGGATGGCTGGGCAAATGCCCAGTAAATACAAGGCTTATGACCTGTCATAAACATGAAAAGTTATCACTTAAACCAACCATCGACGATTCATAAGCCGTTTAGCTGACTTGATTTCCACATTTTCAAATAATTTCCCTTCTCTTGCCAATGCACCAATGTGTAAAGTAGATTTTATTTTTAATAACGTGAAAAAGTTTTAATCGTTTGAAGACATGAGTGGATAAAGGAGTTGTTGAAAAATTTTTTTCAATTTTTTTTTTTTGCATAAATAAGGTTCTTATGTACAGCCCTTTCACATAAAGCCAATCGCAAGTCGAAGTCCAATTATGAGAGCGAATGAAGGTGTTATTTTATCAATGATCATACTAGTGTTCAAAGCTTTAACCCCAGATATCTCTGCATTTTGTTTTTTTCACATAACACCTTTACCCACTCATGTCTTTATTTTTTTTCCATATTGAATAATGCTCAAATTTACGGTAAAATTAAATATATTTGTGTATTTTCATAATGATCAAATCATTATATTTTTGTAGATGGAGGTTAGTGCAAAATAAGCTCCTGGTGTCACTGCGACCCGGGTAGGTCTATTATGACGGGTCCCCATAAATTCATTCTCGTCCTCTAAGCCTAGGTATTTGAAGAGCCAGACTACTTAGCGGTTAAATCTCCTTCTCCAAGCCCTATTCCTTTAAGTATCGGGATATTAGGTAGGGGGTGAGTGCTCTCACATCCTCAGGTTTAACCAATGGTCCACTGAAAATTCTTCATCGTTTGTGTATAAATCATCACATTCACATAACATCTGTAAAGGTGTTTTATCGTCAGCACTGCAAAACCTACATCTACAAGTTCCAGATCAATATGATCTTATGTTTTGATGATTTTAAATTTTTACAGGCAACCACTCAACCGCCCGCCTCATAATAACGATGTCCAGAGAACTCCGGAGCTATCTACTGGAGTGCTACCTTCCATCAACTCTGTTCGTCGTCATGTCGTGGGGAGGATTCTGCGTCATCCCAGAAATAGTTCCAGGAAGAATGGTTCTTCTAGTCACTACATTACTTTCACTTGTTACCATGATCGATACCGTAAGGTATGATAGCTTTTGAAATTATATACCTTGTTTTATCAAAAAGTGACACTTATTTTCACAAGTTGATATCACCTAAAGAGCTAAAAAGTTTGATGAATAATGATGCACACAACATAATGAAATATAATGTTGCAATTTTAATAAATATAATGTTCAAAAAGTATAATGAAATTAACACAACAATGCCATAGATATGAAACCAGAGATAAAAAAAATAAGATAACCAGTGAGGAGAAAAACAGGATCTCAAAACTCAAAGTACGAGAGTTTGAAATTGTACAATGAGTTACCTAAAGAAAAGGCCTTTAAATATTTCAAAAATATGATTTTAATAAATTTTGGTAATGAATGTGATGTAATTCAATTTTATAAACACAATCGAATGTTTGATATCAACTATTGTATTTGGTTAAAATTAGTTATTACATATACATTATTATTTTTGCGTTTCGGATTACATCAATTTTAAGGATATGCGGGACAGTGAATTTTGATAAATAGGTATTTGAACATTATTTTTCTGTCACTGTCTTGCAGATGGCTCTCCGATACTGTGCAAAAAAGACAGCTGCATATCGTACCTTAAAAGGTGCCTAACTAAAATCGGTATTTCGTTGTCCCGTTTTCTACACCTTAAAACTGAACGGATTTTGTTATTTTTTTTAGACAAAGTATCAGAATGAAATTTTCTTTTTCGTTCCTGTTTGTGTTTTTCAAAAATAATTATCATATTTGTGTATCGTGTGCCCGAAGACAGCAGATAAAACTGGGCACTTTTATGGGTTTTTAGATGATTCTAGTTCCAATAATAAACAATTTACCAACAAACAAAAAAATACAATAATGACACGCCAATGGTAAATATCTATAGTGTGTAAAAAAAAAAACAATGCTATAGTGCCATAATCCAGGTAAAAAGTACGAGAAGGGAAAATAAAGAAAAAACAGAGCTTAAAATTTTTCTAGTTGAGATTACCTTGCATTCCAATTTGATGTTCTTATTAAATGAAAAAGACAATTATAGTAATTATATAATAACTTTTATTTAAATATAAGTTACTTACTTATTTGACCAATTAGCGCTTTCAACCTCTAATGGGCATCTTCAGCCCATTAGAGGATGAAAGTGCTAATTGGTCAAATATATAAATGGAAGTGTACCAAGTAGTTTTACTTTATAACTTATATTTAAGTATAAGTTATTATATAATTACAATGGAATTCCATAAAGAATTGTCAATAAATAACTTAAATCGAAAGAACTATAGGACATTAGCACAAAAAAAATACGACAGTCCGCCATTCTATTTTAAAAAAATATATGTATTTTAGTGTTCATAAAGATAAAAAAAATATTTTTCCTCCATTTACATACCCCTGCCTTTTTTAATAAGATTCATTTCTTTACTTTACAGACTTTAACTGTTTTTTTTTTTTAATCTTTCAGAAACAACTCTCCGAGGGCATTGGAACTGAAATGTATAGAGGTTTGGCTCATATCATGCACCCTGTTTGTATTTCTGGCATTGATAGAATATTTCATAGTTCTGTTTGGCATCCGATACGACAAGCACTGGAGACATAAAAAGAAAGAACTTGAAAAGTTGACTGACCCGCCTCCCCTACCATCTCCGCAGCCACAGCCCACTGTTCTCACCAACCATACGCAGGTAATAATACTCTGGAGAAATAGTAAAACCATACATTTACTACATTCAAACTGTTATGCACATCAAGTCCAGAAATACAATAACATTCTAGTATCCATTACTAATTTAGAAATTGTTTTTTAACTCGGCTAATAGATTCGATATCCTTGAATTACTGACACGCTTTTGTTTTTTTCTTTCTCCATTTTATGTTAACACTCACGCATAAAACACAAGTTGATAACTCATGAAACCGTATTATAGAATTTTAGTTTATGTGGAATTTTTTTTGGATTCAACGCTTCTGGAAATGGTAAATGCAAAATTTGTAAGCAAATTTGCATTCAAAATCTTTTATCACCTGCTTTATTGACTAGGATCAGGTATATTTTACTACAGTAATGTACATACTTTGGGCTAAAAAATAATATTATGTAAACTACAGAATTTAGAGAAGGTTATTTTGATAGAAAAATATTTTGTGATTCATTTCTAGTACCAAATTGGATTTTCAAAAAAGTAGCATTAACACAAAAGAATTTACAGTGATCATAAAATGATATACACAAAGTATAAATTCTCGGGAAAACGGTGGATTCAGTTTGGCTCTTGAACAATCTAATACATAATTTAAATGTGTATCAAAATCACTAAAATAACTACACAATGATCATCAATCGATTTCAGGGACAGAATTTAATCATTTTGTTGCTGTCGCCTTGGAACATGTTATGTTTCGGAAACTGTTCAGAAATATTGAAGTTATTTTACTGTTTTAAGATTAAAAAATTGATAAATATTGAAGTTTGTACCACTGTAAATTATGTTTGTGGATGATGCTGGGCTAAGGATGACCATGAGTAATGTATAACTTGACAGGCGATGATGCAAGGAACAACAGAATTACCTCCACTGGTACACCGAGGTGAGAATGGAAACAGAATGGAACTTCTAAGGTTTGGTCAGAGGAAAATCAATCCGGAAGCTTCCCTGCACAAAGATACCACATCAATACCGCTACCTCTGCACACAGTACGTATACATTCAACAAAACCTACTTAAACACGGAAAATATAAACTTTTAATAACAATTCCAAAATAAATAAACGGCGGCTTATTGGAATGGCTTTTTATTGTATTGTGTACATCTACATCTCGTAAAAGAAAAAACATTACTTCGCATGCTGATTTTATCTCATTTGTAAGAGCTTACCCTGCCACCACATTTGCTTGAGGCTTTCTGATCATCTATGAGAGGTATATTATATCTTTATGTTATGTTATTAAGTAACAAAAACCTTCCTTAAAGTTATTAATGTAAAGTATGCTTACAAATAAAATTAAATAAGCAATCAAAGTTGAGTACCTACATAATTTAAATATAATAAAATTGTTACAGTAATTTTTCTTTTACTAATAATTATTTGTGATGGCTTTAACAGATGCACAGTGGTTATTATCGAATATTAATGTTTATAACGTAACAAAACAAAATGATTATTCCAGACTAATATGTTATTAATAAATATAGCAGGAGGCAACTCTGGAGTCTACAGAGGCTCGCCGAGAGGAGGTGAGAGGAGCGAGGTTCCGCGCTGTGGCGCAGCAAGCGGTGCTGTATTGCGGATCTCAGCGTGGGATGGTAGACCAAGTCTCCCTCATCATTTTCCCGATCTGTTTTCTCCTGTTCGCAACAACCTACTGGATTATTTATCTAAGTGCCTCAACAAACCAGAGAATGAAACAATGACCCGAAGACCACATCACGGATGATGGCTGCTTTCTTCGCTAATACGTCGGATAAATTTTAAATCATTAATAAATTATAAAACCTCGTTACTATTATCGCCTTTTGTTACTTAATTTTAATATATATTATTAAATATTTCCTACGTAAACCATTTTATGACAATTTTGTGCCTTTGATGGACAGTGATAATTTATTTTAATCCTAGCTATTTATAATTATGAATTAGAATGATAATACTCTTTTCGAACACTGCTTCGAGTGCTGTAATAAATCATATTTCTGTGAATTTTAACATAAACATTGACAATACGAGCTAAATTGTATATATTATCGTTAGCCTAAACAAATACTTCGAGAGAAAGGTTGTGATCACAGTGGTTTTCGACAAGTGGATAGAACGAGAAACTTTTTGAAGTGCCAAAAAGTGGATATTGTTGAAACAAAACTGTTAAATAAAAAATACTTTACACTTAACTTATTATTCACGCAAGTGCTTTAACACCTGAATAAACGTCCATTATGTATATTTCAATTGTATCATATCAATTACCATAATACCTTAAAATTATTGTAAAAATTTAGTCATAGCACAAATGATATAAATCCTATTTGAAAAAATTATTATCAATCACTTTTCCCTAAGAAATACATCTATTTAAATTTCAAGTGCAATTCTATTTAATATTAAATAAAATAAAATCAAAAACAACGTTCGTTTCTTTTCTCCGTGATCACTTTTTAGGTTTAAATATCCAAATAATAAAAATGTGTTAACTAGAATGTATAAATAATGTACTTATTCATACAATTATTTATTTAAATCGTCTGATCATAACAAAATACTAGAAACAAGATTATCTACAGTGATGAAACAACTATTTATCAATATCTTACAACTATGCACAGATAAAAACATATCATTTATAAATCGTATCCATACATAGGTCCTTCCATATACGCTTTTTGCATATCATTAGAATTACTTCTAATTCTTCTCCCAACAGGCTCAAGATCAGCGTAACATTTAGGAAAAACTTTTTCCACTACAGCACGAGCCTCTTCCATGGTGATCTTTCTAACTGCTAGTACTGAATAAATAGCCTTTGTTTTTACACAATCCTAAAATTAAATAATATTATCATCATACCAAGAAGTAAAATGTTATGTTGAATATTGAGTATCATGTGAAACTTTAAAAGGAAAACTACATATTTCATACCTGGTGCGCTTTCTTAATTTTGGTTAAGGAGGCATCCATTTGAGAATAGGCGCTCATAAAAGAACAGTGTGTAAGATTAGCAGCCCTAACCTCTGTACAAGCTAAATGCTCAACATTGGTGAAATCTAACTCATTTCTGCAGAAATCAAACATGTGAATCATCTCATGGGATAACACTCCTTGTATAAGACCTTCTGACTTGCACATGTTTTGACAGACCACGATCTAGAAACATAATGAAAACAAGATTAACATATGTATATCTCAGCCGAGATGAGAAGGTAGTATGGAAATCTAAAAGTGTTAAACATCTATATCTCATCAATAAAGGATTAAATATAGATTATTAATTCTTCCATCTGTTGATTTTTATCCACTCCGTTGACCTAAAATATTAATTTAAAAAAGTGTTTTTTCACTACAAAATTTCACTATCTCTCTTTTACAGCATACTCTATTTCTTTATATAAATACTGTACATTATTTTTATTTCTTTATACTGCACTTCTTGAATTGTATGATGTTTATGTATTGATAATTTGTTCAACAAAAAGCGAGCCACCTCCCCGAAAAAAATAAGCTACAGGTTCTATGGCGGGAGTCACCCAACTGAGCGAATTATCATGTTCAAAACGCAGCAACTTTCTTATTTCTTGAATTATGATTTTAAAATGATAACATTACTACCATCTAATAGAGAAAAAATAAACCTTTCTCCATAAACAAAGAAAATAATGACTGATACAACAGATTTATATTTAAGAATACAGAATTAAATAAATTAAAATTTTACAACTGCCATTCAATGTTTGAAAAACAGCCGGACCGTGGTGTAACGTTTTTGATGACGAAATAAAAAGTCACACAGCCAAAAGAGATAAAAGTGGATCCAAGGGCTGTGCAATATACGGTGAGCGAAATAAAAGATGAGGGAGAAAATAAATAGTGAGATTTTGCGAAGCATGTCCACGGAAACCTGATCTGCCCCTAAAAAACCAATAGTATAAAATTACTTATAAAACCTTTTTTGTAAAATAAAACCATTGGTAATAAATTCTTTGTTCTTTTATGTAAATGTATATTCTTTTCTTCCCTTTTGCAAGAATTCAATACAGAGTTTGCTTAAATGGTGAATGTAAAATAAATAGAGTTCAAAAATAAATAAAATAAAAAGGGTTAATCTAAAGACAGTGTTTTTTAATCACATTATACTGTTATCAAAGCTTTTTTAAAAATACTTTTACTAACCTGATTTAATTTAGGATCATATCCGCCACTAACAGACGGATCACAAACCTCACATGTTATGTGTCGTCTAATGTCGATGGGGCTAAAAGGTAAGTAATATAAATTTAGATCTAAATTTGTAGCAAGAAAGAGGGGAAACATTTTTAAGAAGGTAATATGGAAGTCTAGGCATTCACAGGGCTTATGACCTGTCATTGGCTGGTTTAAGTGGTAATTTACACATCCACATCTCCTTAACTCTTCTATTTATTTTTCTTTCGGCTTTTGTGAAGTAAAATAGCTGAAATCATAGAATTATAATATACCAGAAGGCGTGCAGAACCAAGTTTGCATACATCGCACTGCATCCAACAGTTTCCCAACTATCCCCCACTGCACGACATCCGGCCTGCACGCATGCGTGAAGTGGCCGCGTAATGTTACTAGATCGCAAACCAAAATATACTTTCATAACACAAGTATAAGATAATCTTGAGTTATGTTATGTTTTACCACAAAAAATATTCTACTGACTGAACTAAAAAAAAAAACAGGTACTTTTATTAGGCGTATAAAAAAATAATTATAATAATCACTTATAATAGTAATTAAGTAAATTAATACTGATTCATTTATACTAAGGCTTATTAATAGAAAGCTGGGTAAAAAAAATTTACTACCCTGGCAATATTAACAAAATGTCCGTCCAATTTTATTTCACAATCTGACAGACGGTAAAATAATCAAATTCTTAAATAATATTAATTGTGAATTTACTAAGTACACATAAAATGTGATCCCACCCTATTCTCATTTAATCCCAGCAGTATTTTGACACTCAGAAATGACACAACACGTCATAATTAAATTTAAATCGGCAGTTGCGTACTAAGCGACTTCTACAGAGTAACTAATGGCCAAAATGTTAAATTACTCATTTATGAGTCGTTTATATAGCTTCAGTTTAATGTAAGTACGCGGTTTCTGGACCATTATAATTCTATGGCTAAAACCTTTACTCCGTGGGTGAGATTCATCCGGTTGAACCATTTCACCTACGAGGCAACTTTTCAAATTTTATACTTCTTATACCAGTTAGTTCAATCAACAATTCTTTGAGTGGGCCCAAATGTTTGAAGACAAGCTGGATTAGGGAGTTATTTAGATCTCAATTGGTTGCAACAGAGAGGAAAAACAGTTGAAGAAATTATTTCATTTTTCTATTTGCGTTCAAATAAATTAACATGTGCCTATTTATCGATTAATTTTCAATAATTCATTCGAATTAATCAGTAGTTGTCTAAACAATCATTTTAAAGCATAGAGTTATTGAATCTATCAATATTTTAATTTATTATTGCAGTTATTATATAAACAACTCCATTACAAATAAAAATATATTTGCCAAGTACTAAAGTTGACATGTAAATATTTATATAACCATTATTACTCACCATCCAGAACTTTTTAATGCTCCCATCATCAATTTCACTAGAGGACCTAAAGGAGAAAAAAGTTTATATTTATGATTTGTAGCCAATATAAACGATTATGTCAAAATCTTTCAATCGAGTAATAAACATGTGTACTAACTTTTTGTGATGGTTGAATAAACTCTTTTTTCGCATTTATATTTATCCAAAGATTCTTGCCCTTCATAACCGGTAAATACTTTACTCAATGATGGGATGAACGCCCCTTTTCTTTCGGGATATAAATCGTAACCCCATTTCTTTTCTTCTGATATGTTCTTACCATTATTACTTTCGGCTGAACTCGCGTCTTGCGAGTGTGCGGTATCACCATCATTGACTTTCATTTTCTGATTGACCCAACACTTTTTTTCCAATAAACATTACTCACTCGCGATAAAAGTATGAATTTCTGAAAACAAAATAAAGAACGAAGAATATCAAAGACCAAAGACGTAGAATGTGAAGTTTGTGACATTTATTTTTTAGGTTATAAAATTCAAAAACAATATTTGTTTTCTTTTTTCACCATAGACTATACAATAGCGGGTGATAAATTTTAAAAGTACCTACTCACTTCTCCAGAATGCCATCAATAAAAGTATTTTCTCGGGACCGAATTTTTAAATAAAAAGTCAATTAGTATTCTTTCGCCCAAAATTTAGATTTTGAGGACATTTCCAAAATGTTTCAGTTAACCCAATTTCGAAAAATTAGAAAAAAGTTGTGGTAGAGTGGAATTTGAAGAATGTGGGATATACATTTAGGAATTTAATTAAAAATAACAGGACTACAGTAAATTAAAATCGTTAAGAACAAGGAAGGATTCCAAGAAGCTAAATAAAAAAATACATTTAACACAAAATTCGCAACGCAGTATTTATATCCAATACACTGGGGTATAATTATATAGAAATGATGCTTCATAGAACGATAATTTGAAATTATATTCTGCAAAATGAGCATTGTTGCGTCAACATTACCGTGCAAAACGTGTAGTAGTATAAAAGACTAACTGTATATATCAGTTACTGTGAATAATTGAAATCTGTACGTCTGCTTCACATTTACTGACTACAAGTTAAGTTCCGGAACTTAATTTAAATGGAACACAAGACGGGTGCTTAGTGCTGCATCTAGTGTATACATATATATCAATGATTTAATAATGTGAGGAGATTAAAACAGGCTTTATATATTTTTTGGCTTAAATACTTACAGAAAGGGGTAAAAAATAAATGCATATTAAAACAATAATTTATTTTAAACAAAAAAAATCATCAGACTCATGCAAATGAGTATAATACATATTTGAATTATTTCTAAATTTTGGACTGGATAGTAGTTTGAGAGCAGGGATCGAAAATAATATTATGTTGTTCGGTATTGGCAGGTAGAAGAATGCCTTTTCTTTCATTTGCATATTTTATAGCCATTTCTTTTCTGGTTTTGACTAATATTCTGTGGCCAGGACAGTCTAAATTATCAGTAAAACACTTATTTCGACAACACATCTTGCACAATTTATACAAACATTTTGAACCCTGTAACAAAATTAAAATAAAAAAAACCATATTGAGAAACCACAAGTTGATAAAATAAATTACACGAAAATTGTCTTACAAGTGGATTGGGGCATTTTATACATAATTCACCGGATCGTTTTGGCTGAACTTCCTTCTCGGGTCGTCGCTGAATTCTTCGAAGCTTTTTCATTCGTTTTCTAGTAATAGCATTCCCTTCACCATCCTCATATAGTCTCTTCACAGTATTCTGATTGCTCTAAAAACAGATGGATATTCCTAATAAAAACATTAATGTGGGTAAAAAATTAAATCTCTTAGACTTTTGATAAAGGTTGGTTAAGTGAAATGTGTCATCGAGTAAATGAATAGCAACATTAACTACCCACTACTAAGAGGACAATGTTACACTTTTATTTCAGTTAATCTCTATCCAGGGCATATAAATTGTTAAGAGTATGTTTTAAATACAAAAAACAAGTTAGTATTTGTTACAGTTTTAATTCAGAAATGGACTTGACTGAAGTAGGTTGGCTGCAGCAACTAAAACACCTGTTGCTGTGAATATTCCGTAACTTCTAAACATTTTTATTTTTTTGTTGTGCCTTAATAAATTGTTTATATTTACGCCTTGGTGTCTATACAAATCTTCTGATTTTGAACACGTGGTATTGAAATTGTACTGTTGCAAATTGTAAATTTATCTTTTTTTAATTATTATTTATGATAATAAAATTATGATTATGATGATGACTTAAAAATATACAATATATAAGTCTTAATATGTACAGTATAGATGCTGGGAGAGAAAAATATTATTTTGTGATTTGAATACACACATTGTTTTATGACAATACATAACATAAAACTGGTATAAAATTAATTTTATCAATATATCATATAACATTTATATACCTCAATTTCTGTTTGCTTTTCCTCCATTTTTTTCAAATGTTCGCTGGGTGCAATTCTTACATATGGTTGACAAATCCATGGTGGTAATTTAAGATTATAATCTAAATTAGGTAAATTATGCCCGTTGGTTATTCGAGGCTTAGTTTTACTTCCAGTTTTATCTTCATTGTAATCATAAAGTATTTCTCCAGTATGATAAGGCAGGTATTTGGTTTTCAGTGTATTTATAACATTTACAAACTGTTCTAAACTTTGCGCAGTTGCCAGAGCTGAACGACACTCTGAATTGGAATCCATATTTAATCTGAAAATAATAGTAAAATAAGTATTTGTAATACTGTTATTCTGTAAAATATGTGGCACATAATGTATCAGTACACTGAGTTTGTATTCTCACATTAACTATAATGGTCTTGCTGCAAAATATTGGCATAAATCTTTCATCTGTTGATCTGTGATCTGATCTGTTGATCTGTGAGAATTGAAGGAATATAGATGTTCAAATATAGGCAGAATGGTAAATATTACACAGTGTGTAAAGTTGCCACTTAAACCAGCCATTGACAGGTCATAAGCCCTGTAGATGCCTAGACTTCTATATTACCTTCTCTTAAATGTTCTTCATCTCTGTTGTAATATGTTAAGAAAGTTTAGTGTCAAGTACGAGTATAATACCTAAATCTCGTATACTAGACACAGATAATAATATTTCATCGTTCAGTGAGTAGTCGTATATGATTGTATTTTCCAGACGAAAAAATCTAATAACCTTGCACTTACTTAAGTTGAGATGTAGATTATTGGATGAGCACCAGGTGCTAAAAGACAAAAAGTCAGATTGTAATAGTGAACAATCGGAAGGGCTGTCAATCTGTTCGAGAATTTTAGTGTCATCAGCAAACAGCCAAATTGATGAAGTAAGAAAAGCATTTTTTATATCATTGATGAACAGATTGAATAGCAAAGGAGCAAGGTGAGCACCCTGTTTTCACTTTATTTGAGTTTTTAGGACTGCGATGAATAAAAAAAAATCACTATCACAAATGATTCTGGAGAAAGTTAAGGAATCTCTTATTTATGGTTAAGTTTCAAAAAATATTTATTTTTAAATATAAATATTTGAGTTTTATTATTTACCCAAAGATTTCAATTTTAAGGCCATTTCCTAAAAGGCATAAATAAATTGTGATAGAAAATGGGAAATCGTGTTGTGGTAGAGTGGGATTTGAACCTCAGACAGTTGATCCGTGAGTCCACAAAACTACAATGGGACCACAGCCCAGATCATATTGATATACAATATTATTGGTAATCGTATACACATGTCTGAAATCAACTACTATTTAATCACTCCAGTCTGAAACATCTCTGCTAGAGAGGATTTTTTTGGATTTAGGTGGTATTGGAAAATAATAAACTTACAATAAATGACACATCTTAAAGAGGTGGCCCCTAATGTACGCAGATGGACATGGATACAGTTCGACAAGGTTTAAATATTCTAAGCTGACATCCCAAACTGTTGGTGAAGAGCCTTCAAAGAGAGCTGGATTAGTCAATATTCCTTCAGCACTCATCACTCCATTCACTCCAGTTTCATCCAAACACCGGTAGACATCTTCTAGACACTGTATGTTCCCATTTGCAAATACTGGTATATTAATTGCCATCCTAAAATTAAATAAAATATGCATATTTGATTATGTATTTGTTAATACTTAAAGATTGTTTTAAATTAGGTATTATTTTTCAATAAAATATTTATTAGTATTTGGTATACCTTACTGCTTTGATGTGCTCCCAGCTTGCTAAACCGGTAAGCGGTCCCTTCTGTTCTCTAGTCCTTCCGTGAACTGTCAAAAGTTTACAACCAGCATTCTGCAGCATCAAGGCGTAGTTTATGGTCTTAGATATATCCTCAAATACCCTCACTTTGCACGTCAAGGGCACAGAAAGTGATTTGCTAAGGGTACTAACTGAAAATTATATAATAATAGTAAATAGTTCAAAATAAATTAAAAATAGATTTTTGTTACACATACAAATTGATGTTTTGTTATGAAACTAAATTTAGATATTTTCTTGTTGTTGTTTACATTGCTTCATAAAAAGAACAATTTTAAAAGGTTTTAAAAAAAAAACTTATGGTACTTTTATTAAAACAGTTTTATTAAAGAATTGCAATTGACCATAAAATGGATAGTAAAAATTAATTTTCATAAAATTAAACATGCGTCCACAGAATAAAAAGAGAAAAACTTATACACTCTTCAATTTCAAATAAATTATTGCTTAAGTTTAAAAAAAACTATAAAATTAATATTAAGTTTATAAGTAATATTTACTGTCTTACCAATTTTTTCTAAGAGCTCCCATTCATCTTGAAGGAAGGACCCATAGTGCCCTCTCTTGGCTATAGCCTGTGGACATCCTAGATTGATGTCAATGGCATCACAATGTTTCTCGGCAAGAAGAGCAGCTTCCAGTAGAACTTCCGGGTCATTCCCGCAAAACTAGAAAACAATACACAACAATCATTTCAAAAGACCCAAAGGATTATTGTTTGAATTTTCAGGTTCAGAAACAGAAAACAGAAAGAACTATTTCAAATTATTTCATAAAAGTTTATCAAGAATGACTACAGTAAAAATTAGAGTGATTCGATGTTTTGCAGGATATTAGCGAGCAAAGCACGGATTTAAACTGTGCAACTGGGTTAAGCTTAGACTATACCCTGTCTGTGACATCTATAACTGTGAAAGCACTACGATTAACGACATGAATTATAAACATACGCACATAATAAATGAGTCAAATTAAAAAAACAAGAGAATCTCGCGTAGAAACAGCGCTAGATCTACGCAATGTAGCGCCCCATCACTTACTGAAAAGGGATGGGAATATACACATTTTAAAATTAATACGAGCATATTATTCTCCCCTCCCCTGTAAGAAAGTGTCTGGATCTTTATGCCAACTGAACCTATGGTAGGTCTAGCACACCATAGTAAAACAAAATCAGAGGTGTCAAAAAGATCAATGGCCTAGCTAAAAGATGAACTAGCTAAAAAATATCTTATGGCTCCATCCCCTCCTATTGGAAACCTAGTTACTTTATCTGTGAACTTATTTGTTTATATGTACGCCCGATGGTGGATAGGCTTGACAATGCAAAACTAATTGTGTTTGTTTGATAAATTTGTGCGTAGTGAAAAATACAAAGAGATTTATATTTATTTAACTGGATGCCTGAAAACTAGGCTCCATTAACAGCAATAAGGAAAGTCATTAAAAGTATATGCAAACTGTGCACTAAATTCAGTGAAGACGCATTTGCAGTTTCAATACCTTGGGCATGGAATGCTTTCCCATCAGTGAAAAAAAGCTATGTTTCAATAAAAACTTAAAGCCCGCTTGTTCTCTTTTGTTTGAATTTATTGCAAATTGAGGTATCATACCACAAAAAAAGAGCTACATAAGTTGTGCATTGTAAAGGTTATTACTCTGAAACCATACAAATAAATTGCTGAGTTTACACAGTGCACTTAATACAATAAGACTTCGGAAGCTCAAGTCGTAAGTGAAGCGAAAGTAAATTGGATTATTAGATTTGACACATTTAACACTTTTACTCCGTACAGATTCTCTTTTATTAATCCAATTACCACATTTTTGTACAACAATTTCAAACCTTTATCTACTGAAATTTTTAAATATTTGTTTCAAAAAACCTACACATTTACAGGGCTCATGACCCATCATTGGGTAGTTTGAGTGATTATTGTAATGAATCTTACACAGTGTGTAAAGTGATAATTAAAACCAGCCAATAAAATCTAGCATTTCTCAAAATAATTTCCCTTAAGAGTCCAATATCCATGTTTGATGATGAAATCATTAGGAATCTGCAAATCTAGATATTTACAGGACTTATGACCTGTCGCAGACTGGCTAAGGTGGTCACTTTACATGCTGTGTAAAATTCAGCATTTATTCTTGGTTGAGATGTATATCAAAAAGTTATTTACTTTGTTTCTGTTGAGTTATCGGTCTCTTTAGATGAAATCCTAAGAAGGCTCAACTCCAGTATTAGTCTACAAACGTTTGGACATACTCAAAATATTGTCAATTAACAAAAATACATATTATATGCTCAACCGATAAACAATACTATTTGAAAGAATGGCAGATCGCATAAACAAAAAGTAATTGCAATAAAAAAAAAACTTTGCCGAAAAGTCAACAGATGTCGCCTATGTCGTCAAATAATGTGAAAAAAACAGCTGCTTTGACAAGATATATTCAACTTTAGAAAATCGTGTAGATGTGGAAATCACAAACATTAGGCAGATGACGAATGTTACACAGTGTGTAAAGTAATCACTTAAACCAGCCAATGGTGAATGATGGCAAAACCAGGACGTCCTGTAAAATACATGACAGTAGGACCACCACCCTGATGAGGAAGTTCAGTCCTACTGGAAATTGGCTTAAAAAAATGTATTCTTACGCGCCGTAAAAATTATAACATTAAATTGTACGGCGAACTTTCTTAAAAATGTATGAAAAAAAAGATTTTTATAAAAACGAACTACTTTGAACGACGTCACTAGTTCTTCGGAAACAACCAATGTTGTGTGTTGTGATAGATTTCCGGTTTACGGTAAGTCAACCGACCAATCAGCAGAACTCACCGAGACGAAGGAGAAGAGAACCTGAGACGTCACACGCGAAGTAATTTCAAAAATACAAAACTTAAAAAAATCATGGCGCTGATAATACATACATTTATTTTTTTTACCTTAGTTTTATAGATTTCCACATAGTACAATATATCCGTACCTGAACGATGAGCGGCCTGTCCTCGGCGCACGACGCCAGCGCATCACGTCGGTACTTGGCGTCGCGGCGGAACACGTTGGCGTGCAGCATGGGCGTGTAGCACAGACGCGCGCCGTGCCGTCGGCACAGCACGCGCCACGCCAGCTCGCTCGCGTCAACCATCGGCGCCACAACGTGACGCGCGTCCATCCAATCCATTCTGCAAAACAAATGAATAATTATTGTAACCGAGATTATGGTTGTGCTCCTGTGGTATTGTCGCGGACTCCGGATCCGGAACAGAAGATCCGAGGTTCGAACCCCGCCATATCACAGCTTGTTAATTCAATTTCTAATACGGTTATTTACAATTAAGACCCATTTCACACGTATCGTCCAAATCCACGCGGCACGGTTAAATAGGGTATTATCACTCGGAGGAATATCGGATTTAACCTACTCTACAAATAAAATATTTTTTAAAGATTCTCCTAGTGTTTATATAAACCCTTATAATGAATATTTTTATTCATTATTTTCGTTTCGAAAATAAGGTCTGTCGAAAACGATCGTTTCGTAAGTTGGTAATAAATTTTGTCACAGAAGTTCACGAGTAATGCATTAATTTTAATGTTGATAATGCCACAGGCCACAGAAATATAAGGAGAGTTGTCTATGCATATTATCTTAAGCCCCCCCTACCCACTCCACACACCAGTTTCAGGCACGGACAGATGAAAGTGAAAACGGATTACATCTTACATCTCGAATTTCTTTTATTATTTTATGGTTTTCAACCTCTTCTATGTATTAATTTATTATGATAATGATAAATTGAATAATCAATTAATCGTGAAAATTATAAATCACAACTTGAAGCGTTTGATAAGTGACAGGACGCCGTAAATGCAAACAAACGACACATAGAAAAAGGAAGCTATCTACAATACTTTATAAAATCCATAGACATTGATGAAAAAAAATCCGATGACGTCACACAACATCCGAAGACGTGGTACTTGATGACGTCATGAATTGTTTGTTTTTGGCACCATTCAAATTACTTGAATTAAATCCTTAAATCTCCCTTATTTCTTAACAGATTTTAATAAGAATAGTACCGATCGGCTTGTGATTTATTAGATTAATTTATTAGCTAATAAAAAAATCTACGATAATTGCCCATTATGGTGGATTGACATTTACACATATATATTTTTAAAATAAAGTTCTGGGGTAATCCCTCACTGGGGTGTCCCATCGCCCCGTGTCGAGGGAAACATTTTGTATCATTTTAAGACATGCCTTATTAGACATAATATTTTGTCAACAATATTATGAGTTTGTCCAAATTTTTGCAAACAAAAACTAGATTCAACCCCCTTGTGAGTCATTAATTTAAATATATTACAACAGAGATGTATTCAGAAGAAAATTTTATAGAAAGGAATATATAAGTCTAGACATTTACAGGGCTTATGACCTGTCATTGGCTGGTTTAAGTGACCACTTTACACACTGTGTAACATTCACAATTCTGCCTATGTTTGAACATCTATATTCCTTCGATTCTCGCATCTGTCGATCTTTGCGAAGTTGAAGAGTTGAAACCTTTATTGATGCGGGTGAGATTCTGACTGAACCAGCCGGTCCAAGAAGTATTTTCAGGCATTGCCTAGTATGTAGGTGATATAGTTCAATGAAACGAATAATAATAACGGTAAGTACAGAATAAAAATATACATTTGGGTATATCGCTGACAGATTGCAACAAAAAACTAGCCGAAAACAATTTGGTGTCACACTAGCGCTTAGAATATTATTTCCTGTGGTGGTATTCTGAATCTTTTTTATTCCCTAGAGAATGGTTAATTTGGGGATTTTTATTTTTTGCTCATTTATGGCCACACTGATGGTTAAACGTCAAACAAATACAAACACGTGAAACTAAATATTAAAATGTTCATTTAGACGATCATTGCTACCTTAAGCATTACACAAAACACTTAATTAGGTTCAATTGACGGAACCGTATTAGTTTTTTTTCCGTTTTTTAAACAGTTTTATACATCATTTGACGTTTAATCATCAGTGAGGCCATTATATGAAGCCGCGTTGAAGTGGCGTTGCATAAAAAAAAATCTTCAAATTAATCACGCTCTAGGGGTATAGAAGATCTGGGTTGTATAAAATATACATAAAAATGACCATTTATTTTCATTGCGGCATTTCCACCTTTTCTTAATTCCTCCATTTATCATGCGATCAAATAACGACTTTACGTCCAATCTCTTAAAAGACCACCTTTATTCGCCATTTACGCAGATAATTTATCAAATAAGATAAAAAATAATGTTGGTTTAAAAGGTGGTCTGAAATGTAAACACAGACACGAAATATAAAAGGAAGATAAAAGAAAGATCGTGAATCTTATTTAGCTGTGGCTAACGTTAAAATATTGTTCTCGGGGTAGAATTTTTACTGGCAAAAACCTTTATTGCTGTAAATTGTCGGTTAACCGTTTTTATTCACACTCGGGGAATGCATTTTTATTACTAAATTTGAATATAATAATGTGCTCTACTATAAAAAGATAAATCGTTTTAATGTACATTTAACTACGTTATAATTTCAATTCGCGTGGTATTGCATATATATTTTACATAATCGCGTGTTGCATAGATTTTACGTATTATGCGATAAAAATCTTATTTTTCCCTTTTGTCTTTCAGGCTTTAATTTTGTTCTTTTGGGTTATACTAAATTGTATTTATTTATTTAATCTTAAATTAGTATTTATTTAATGTCCCTATATAATAATCAGTAAAGTTTATATTAATTATCCATATTAACATTATACGCAATACGATTTACACCTTATTTGCTACACACAAATTTTTTCACCTAAGATTTTTTTCATTTTTATATAGATATTTTGAAGAAAAAAATAATATTTGCGTTCTTATAATTTACCCAAATACAGTAAAACTTAGTTTTTCCGAACTCAGGTCATCCGGATTGCCAAATATCCGGATTCCGGATCGTTATGAGGAAATAAAAAATAACGATGTAATAATAAAAATTAAAAAATTATAGACAAGTTTCTTCGTCAAAACAATTAACTTTGCTGGACATATTTGAGTTCATATACTCGTATATCAATGGTTTAAGTAAGTTTTTAAAGTAATTTATTAATTCGCTGTATTATTTGAAAAGCAATAAAAAATGATCTCAGAATAAATTTTGCGTTTTCTTTTTAAAAAATCCCTTAATTTGATGGTTAACCAATCATTTGGATTTCTGGACGTCCGGATAACGTCTGACACTCATTAATTGAAGTATTACTGTACATATTTAAATTTTGGGGGTCATTTTTAACGTGGATGCAATGTGTTTTTTCCTCCTATTATTCCTAGTATTTTATGTATGTTAGGTTCGTACAAACATATTTGATAGAATAACTCAATTTCATCATATTTGGAGTTACCGTAGTTTACCTCTCGCGTAAAGAAATATGTATTTATAATCGTGAAATAAAGTTATTTTTATGTTTTAAAAACAGAAATAGTAGTGAAATACGAATGAGATAGTTAACATGGCATGCCAACAAAAACAAACGGAAAACCTTCTTTACAAATTGTATTCAAAGCATACTAAAGTAGATTTTTAGTTTTAGCAGAAGTTCGCAAATGGATTCCTCTCTATTGTTCAGAGCCCGGAAAAACTTATCGTCTTTTAAAACCCCGCATACAAACCGTAAAGTAAACGTACGCTTTAGAGCGGTGCCGAAGTTAATGTTGAGAAATCGAGTTTGAAAAAGGTTTTTCAAAAAGTAAAAGACTGCCAGATAAGCGTTGCCAACCCTATCAATTTTTCAGTATATCTACCGATTCTGAGCGCAATCTACCGAAGTCGATGGAAATTCGACCAATTTTTAATCATTTTCTCGTATTTTATTTTATTTATTAAATTTACGGCCTAAGCCAATTACAACAGTTGTATGAAGAAACATATGCACAAGAAACCAAACAAAAATAACATAAAACTACGTAGCAAAGGCATATAATGGCAATAACATAATGATATACAATATGTTCATAAACACAATCAACATGGAAGACCTCGAACTGACCCATGCCAATCCATCCTCATCCCACACTGTGTTAATGGCGAAGAGATCTGCGAAAAGCCGAAAGATCTATTAAAAATAATTCCATGTTGTGTGGCGAATTGACTAATCTACACATTCAGGACATTGGGGCATAAAAACAAGAGTTGCTCTTAGAAGATTTGACATATCGTGGGTATTCTGCGAAAAAGCAATAAGTCAAAATATGCTGTTTTGACTTAATGATGAGGTTATACTGTTGAAAAAATACTCTACAATCTGCAAAAACGCACTAAGTCCTATCTAAACTACAAGTCGAGATATTTTCTCATAAGTCAATAAAACATAAATCCGTTCAGGGAAAAAGCACCAAGGGACAAGGGACGCCGTACTGGTGGGCCATCAATAACAATATTTCGGATGTATTCAGCGGAGCTTATGGAGCAGTACTGACTTGAGAAAAGGTGAGATTGTTGGTCGGCGACATGATATCCTGGAGATGTATAGTAAGTGATGTGTACATGCTTCACTCAGGGGCAAACGTGGCAATTATTATTTTCTTTCTTTTCTCTTTTTACTCATTAATTATTATTTTACCTAATGTAATAGGTACTGTACATTAGATAAAATGATTACATAACTTTTTTAACTAACGAAAAAATACATTTCTCACAAAGTGACTATAGTAGGTACAATGTGACTTCAATTTGAATTCCTTACTGTGGTATTATGTATCAGCGAAAATGCACTAAGTCATGTCAATCCACTATTATTTTGAAAAAAATGTTCTGAAAATTCCGTTATTATTTATTCAACTATTGAATAAAATGTAGTAAATAGATCAATTAACCATTTTTTCAAGTTGGCTTAGTAATATTTAGTATAAAAAAGGTTATTTCGTTACAAACTTTGAACTTCAATTATCTCAGATGTTGTAATTTTAAATTAGTGCTTTTTCTCAGAATACCCACGATATAGTAAATATTGACTTCTGGTGACACGGTTGGGAACATGAAAATAAATTAATTGCAACAGAGATCACTTATAGCATTAAGAATTTTGAAAATGCATATAATCCATACAATAAAATTTTAACTGGGTTTAGTGATGACTTAACATTTTAGATATTTTCATTGATTTCTAGGAAATAAAATCCAGAAGCACAAACATTTAAACACACTTAAAATATTATTAATTATTTTTTTCCTATCCGCACTAAATGCAGCGTATTTTGATAATTTCTATTACATAAAGGTAAGATGATCAGTCTTACGCTTCAAGTGCCAGTCTAGAAACTATGAAATATTCTAGTGTAAAAACAACTTTTAAAATAAATATGTAATTTCAACCGTATCGGGAATTGAACCTGAGACCTCTTGCATGGTAGAAAAACGCGCTGACCACTACACCACGAGGCCGATTAAGAAAAAAATGAACGACAATGAAATATTGCAGTGTAAAACCACTTTTTAAATCATTTCTTATCCACCTTCGCAAAAATCGACCCTAGGACCTCAAGAATGAGGAAGTACAGGTTTTTTTAAATATATTTTTTTATTTGTGAAAAGACTATTAAACTATGCCAAAAAAACATTTTTTTATTTTTATACGTCGTATTATCAGCGCTATGATTTTTAAAGTTTTATTTATCTGAAAGAACTCCACGTGTGACGTCAGAGGTTGTTCTCTGTCAGTTCTCCCGATCGGTTCGTTTACGGTAAGCAAACAAGATATCCTTCACAGTTCTTATATCATTGGATGGTTCATGTGAACCAGCGACGTCGTTCAAAGGGCGTTTTTATTTTTTTTTAAATTTCGTACATTTTCAAGAAACTTCGCCGTAAAATTTAATGCTGTAATTTTTACCGCGTGCAAGAAAATATTTTTTGAATCCAAATTCCCGCAGGGCTAAAGTTCCTCATTGGAGGCGAAAACGCCAACCACTACACAACGAGGCGGACTTTTCTCCACTCCATTTCCTTATTCAGGATTTGTACCTGAGAGCAGCCATCGAGTTAGAAACACTCGTCCAGGGTTCTCGTTCTATTTCACACCCAGAACTGTATTCTTCCTTCGCCTGGACAAAAATGAAATTTTCCGGAAAACTGACAGTTAATAGTGAGTGATAATTTATTTCGTAGCCGTTGTTTTTCTTTCGTTCTTATCTTTTCCACACAATCTACGTACGTGCTGAAGAATACAATTAGTTCCCATTTCTCATACATGACATCCCTTGCCTCGAGTCTCGAGTATTAAGTGTTTGGTACGAGGGGCGAACGCAAAATATAATGAGCCGACGTTGACAAAAAATATCTAAGTTATTCTTATATTTCCAAAACTTATCCCCGACAAATAAGGGAGATATTTTTGTATCACGTCACAGGCGAAAACAGCAAGCAGCTAAGACGAAAATCAATATGGATTGGATTTACTTATGAAAATAAAATGTAAAATAGATAATATCTCATCTCTTAAGGCTGTAGTCTGGTAGAACGCGCGCAAAATTAGGAAATCATACGATTTTGCTATTTTAAAACGAATGTTATTTTTTAATCGCGCAATAACAAAAAAATAAAAAAACAGGAATTAGATAAAAACAATATTTTTTAAAGGTATTTTATTAAAAATGTACTTAAATAAAGTATTTTAATAAATATATTTTTCTTAAGTATTACCGAAGGCATAATTTCACGTAGAAATAAAGGAAAATGTCACAAAAATGTATGTGATTTAACATGCTTGTATTTCTTTTCAAAAACAAAAAAATAAGATTTTGCTGCGGCCACTTTCATGTTAAATTTATTATCTTCAAATTATTAAAACAAATTTTAGTTCAATACTTAGCCTTTATTGAGATCCCAGATACCTAAGTTAAATCTAAATTTGAAATGGCATAATCTGCCGGTTTAAAAGTAAATATATTTTAGTTACATAAACTTTTAAGTATATTTTTAATAGAAATACCTTTGAAAATATTGTTTTCATCTAATTTATGTTTTTTTATTATTGCGCGATTAAAAAAAAACATTCGTTTGAAATAACAATATCGTATGATTTCCTAATTTTGCGCGCGTTTTACCAGACTACAGCCTTAAAAGAGACGATGTTCTAGGAATAAATGAAGTTACGAAATATTTATTTAAAAGGGTGTTTTTACACCAGAATATTTCAAAATACCTGAAGCGTAAGACTGATCATCTTACCTTCATGTACCCAAAAAATATATCAAGATACGCTGCAATTGGTGTCATAATGCGTGACCTATGCACCATTAGGTGCGGAAAGGGAATGATGATGATAAGGGAATTATTGTGGAACTTATTAACTTATGTGGTTATTATTCCCTTCTCAAAGAAGTATGTTGAATATCAGATCTGTCAATCTTGTGAGCTCCGGTACTTGTTTACAAAAAAATTGACACCTTAAAAATATTGCAAAAATATAATATGTAGGACTTGGAAGGTAAAATTGCAAGTAACGTGTTCAAAAATTTGTTTTATTAAAAATCTTCGTTTATAAATTAATAAGTTCAGTGCTACGGGAAATTGAATATAAAAAAAGTCCATAGTCAATGGAAACAAACCGCTGAAGCATTGAATGTCGATATAAGACGCACCATTTCGGGAAATAACGCCGGGTTTATTTTTGAAAAATGGCCAAAATTGGACCGACAAAATGCGCTACGCGACTGCTAGTCGTGGAAGACATTAATTTGTCGGATATAATTTTCAAAAAACTTATTCCAAAAATATTTTCTTATTTGATTTAAACTTAAAGTTGTACCTTACCAATAGGTTTTATATACGTGTATGATTCATATCATTAATTGTAGTGCTTTCACACTTATAGATTACGCATACAGGGTATAGTCTAAGCTTATAACCGAGTTGCACAGTTTAAACCCGCGCTGAGCCAGCGAGTGCCCTGCAAGACATCGGACCCTCCCTTAAAGTACGCTTAAAAATAACCCCGATACAATATGTCGATAGTGAGAAATAGAACACCTGACAATACGAGTAAATATGCACATTCAGAATCCAGATCAATAAATAATTATTTGTGTTTTAGGTACCATATACATTATACATGTTTACTATTCTGTCTCACAATAATTTCATGTTAAAAAATTCTTAGTACAAAATAAAGATCAATATAATGATCATGAAAATATCTACTCGGCTTAGTCTTATTTTAATACATTTTCAAAACATTATTTTTCCCCATTTATGGAACAGTTTCCCATTAGCCAGCCTAATTTCCTTTTTCTAGTAGCACAGTTATTTACAAAGTTATTTAGCTTTGACTAAGCATGCAGTTGAAAGTCATTTTAAACTGGATGCTTAGCCAAAGCTTAGCTAACAATTGAATGTCCAATTTTTTTGACAAAAATACTCGGTGTTCTCGAAAGAGTTTTATTAAAATATTATTACTATTAAACCTCGTCAGACAGATAAAAAAAAAGTAAATCATATTAGGTACTTAAACAAAACGATTGCATTCACATCTATTACGAAACAAAACTAAACAAAAGACTCGGACAACCTTAACAAAACATGTTTAAAATATTATCATTAACAATAGAATATGAATACAAGAAAATGTTTTAATGAATGCAAACCGTAGGGGTTTATTAATAAATTAATTTTAAATAAAAAAAATAGATGAAGAATATTTTTTATGGAATTTAAGGGAATATGGATAAAATCTCACCCAAAAATGTTGGAGTATGTCCAAATGCTTGCAGACTGGCTGGATTTCCTCCCTAGGGAGTTATTCATATTTAAATTTATTTCAACAGAGAGGAAAAACATTTACGAGAAGAGAATATGGAATCTAGGCATTTACAGGGCTTATGACCTGTCATGGGCTGGTTTAAGTGGCCACTTTACACACTGAGTAACATTCACCATTCTGCCCATGTTTGAACATACACATTTCCTCAACTCTTCCATCTGTTGACTTTTGTGAAGTTAAAGAGCTGTAACCTTTATCACGTGGGTGAGATTCATACGGCTGAACCTAATCACCTACTAGGCAACGCCTAAAGGTTTCAGCTCTTTTACTTCACAAAAGTCAACAGACGGAAGAATTGAGGAAATGTGGATGTTCAAACATGGACAGAATGGTGAATGTTACACCGTGTGTAAAGTGGCCACTCAAACCAGCCAATGACATGTTAGAAGCCCTGTAAATGCCTAGATTTCCATATTCCCTTCTCGAAAATGTTTTTCCTCTCTGTTGAAATAAATTTAAATCTCACCCACATTATGCATTAGTGTCGTAAACTCCGGATCAGACCCGAGCTCCGAACCCTGATTTACAATTATCATTTTTTAACACGGCTGTTTACGATTGGAAGAAAATGTCGCAGAATGTTAATACATATTTAGAATAAATTAAAGATCAATAGCCCTGTAAATGCATATACTTCCATATTCCCTTTTTGAAAGCGTTCTCCGTATCGTTTGTAATACATGTCGTTCTTGATAACTGACTAGGGGGTGGAATCTAGCCCTTGTCTACAAGCATTCATCATCATTCCCTTTCCGCACCTAATGGTGCATAGGGCACTGCATTGGTGCACCAAACGCAGCGTATCTTGATCATTTTTTCGTTCCATGAAGATAACAGTCTTATGCTTCAGGTACCAGTCTAGGAACTATGAAATGTTCTAGTGTAAAAATACCCTTTTAAATAAATATTTCATATCAACCATGTCGGAAATCGAACCCGAGACCTCTTGCATGGTAGGCTAACGCGCTGACATACTAAAATTAGATATAATAAAAATAATGTAATAGCAAAATAACATCAAAAAGTCTGTTGAAGAGTAATAAAAATTATAATGGATGGATCCGCCGGAGAAAGGATTTTTAAGTCCGAGTAAACAAAAAACTTTTTCTTTTATTTTTTTTGTGCGGAATAATGCGGAGTGGGTATTTCAATGTACGCTTTTTTTCTTCTTTTTTTGACATTGTATTTAGTAATGTATAGAAAACTATAATTGGCCTATAATTTTGGTTTATTTGTAAATATTTATTAAATATTTTTGTTGTAATGGCTGTTGTTTTCTTTTAATAAATAAAATAATATGTTACTAAATATAATTAATAAACACTGTTCTACAGCACTAAAAAAATATTTTAAAAAACCATTACAATTCAGAATTATCGACATTTTCTTTTAAAGAAACATATCTTTTATATGTTTACATAGATATATACCATTAATTTGTTCAAAAAACAATTATTTCGTTACATACAATACAATAGAATAATATATTGTATATATCATACGTGTATAAAACTGGGAACGAAAACAGGTCACAATTTCATAATGTATCTATTGTACATGTATGGGTATTGGATACAAAGACCACTTAGTTCCGATCAACTAATTTATTTGTTTTGGAGAAGTTTAACCTAGATAAACTATATCGAACGCCTAGTTAGGGGACTGTCCCAAATATTCTACTGAATCTTCCAAAATCTAACTACTACTAATCTGACTAACAATCACAAGAAAACACATTGAAAATTATTGAAAATTACAAACCACCGTGAACCTCAATTTAGGGAAAACAATAAAAATGTACAGTTTTAAAAGAAAGGTATAAAGTGGAACCCCTATATATCGTTCCTCGAATAATTGTTTTCCCGGATGTGTCGTTTATTTCTTCCAACTTCGAAATAATTTCATATAAAACATACAAAAATTGATCGCATCGATTGTTCCTCTATCCACCATTTTACCGCATTCATCGTTTGAATTACGATGCGTATTTGACATATTTTAATATTTTGTGTATGTTCTAATGCGCAGAACGTTCGAAAGAGAAAGATATATATAATTACAATTAGAACAAGTTAAGGTTTCTGAAGATGGTTTATTAAGACAGACAAATTTCAACAATTTTGTCACATTTGACGACAATATCCCAACGTGTGGGATAGAAACTATCGAAAGCTCATGTGACGCGAGGTTGAAGGAGACAGCTGAAGAGGTCGATATTGATGAAGAGGAGCCGCCGCCTGTACCTTCATTTTCAGAAGCATGCACTATCTTCGAAATATTAAAAACATTCTACTACTCACATTCAATAACTGATGCCGAAAAAAAGATTATTTGCGTAGCCGAAAATATAATGTTGACTTACGGGAATAAAACAGTAAAAAAACAAACGTCGATGAAAGATTATTTCCAATGCAATAAACTTCAATATTTTTTTGTTTTTGTTCTTATTTCTAATTTAATTTAAATACATTTATTTACACCTGAAACTTGTATCTTTTTTTTAGAATTTTAACCTGCTAATGGTAATGCAGATTGCCAGGGCGATATCTTTACCCGATCTTATCTCCTTGTGTATTGACCTCTTATTCCCGCATTCATTGTTTTCCCGCATTCATAATTTATTTCAATGAGTCCCTTTAAAAACGATAGATAGAGGTTTCACTGTAATTATACTAATGTTTGGTCCAGTAATCTTCATTATTGCCATTATTTCCCTATCTGCGTCAAGTGCAGCACGGAGCATTGTATTATAACATAAAAAGAAGTGAATCTAGATCAATAAAGAAGTTATAATTTTCATCTAAATGGCGCACGCAAAGTTTTCACAGAAATAAAACAATGTAAAAAAGTGACGCAACGAGGTGACATGTGATATTCAAAATGTTGAAATGCCAATATAATGAACCGAAGTTGAAATCAGTATTTACTGCGAACAAAAACCGCCATCTCAGAGGTCATTCATTGAAATTGAATACTACCTCCTTCACATCCAACCCCAGGAAGAACTTCCTGACAGACCAAGATGTTGAGCAATGGAATAGCCTTCGCGGGAAAGTTATTGGAGCACGTTCGTTCAATGAATTCAAAAACTGGCTGAACGGACACCATGCACCTAGAATTATATTAGTCCAGAAACCGCGTGCCCACATCAAACTGAAACCGACAAAACTACTCATAAATTAGTCGTTTTACGTTTTGGCCATTAGTTACTCTGTATACGTCGCGTCGCTTAGTACGCAACTGCCGATTTAAATTAAATTTCGCCGAGTTGTGTCGTTTTTAAGTCTCAAAATACTGCTGGGATTAAAAGTAAATAGGGTGGGATCACATTTCATGTGAAAGTAGCGAATTCGCAATAAGAATATTATTTAAGAATCCGATTATTTTACCGCCTCTCAGATTGTTGAATAAAACAAGGCGGACATTTTATTGGTATTGCCAGGGAAGTCGAATTTTTTACCCGGCTTTCTATTAATAACCCTTAGTGTAATTTTAAACAGTATTAATTTTACCTTATTATTTATTTAATGTTTTTTTTACGTTTGCCTAATAGGGGTACCTGTTTTTTTATAGTCCAGTCAGTAAAATATTTTTTGTCGTAAAACATAACATGACATAACAAAATTATATTATATTTGTGTTATAATAATATATCGTTAGCGATTTAGCAACATTACGAGGCCACTTCACGCATGCGTGCAGGTGGGATGTCGTGCAGGGGGGGGCATTGGACTATTTTTGGACACGATGTATGCGAACTTGATTCTACGCGCCTTCTGGTATATTATAATTCTATGACCACGCATCAGCTTAATGCAGCTAGTGTACCTACCTGATAATAATAAAAAAGGATATTTTTACAACACTTAAATAATGACGTTACGTTACGTTACTTTAGATCATCGTTTAACATGTAAATAAAATGTAACAGCAAATGCACAACAATAAGGTAATCGGTTCAGGTTAACAATTTTATCATAATAGATACTTAATCAACCATGAACGAGGTTCATAATGTATTGGAAACTAGGAACATTCAACATTGTATGCTTTTCAATAGACCGCTATGCGCCAGTCATAAGAAGAAATACATACAATATAATATATATAAATATATTATTATAGTTTAACTTTTATAGGTATAATTTAACATTTATTCAAAAATTCAACTATATCTCAGTGTACAGCAGTGGCGAACGGTGATTTTATTTACAGGTAAGCTGTAAAAAAAAAACATTTATTTGTACTTACATAGTAGGTACATAATATCATGTAAGATACCTACTATAAATTGCTATTTTTTCTGTAGTTCTGTGTGATACAACAACTCTCATATATGAAATCAACTCAAACGACGTAACTTTGTTATATAACATTACATTGTGTAGCCATATTATCCATTAATTTAACACATAACTTTTATAAAAGTTTTAAAAAAATAGCACAATTGATTCAGTCAGTATTGGGTATTCTCATTACGATAGAAATGTAAACTGGCCGATTTGTTCAAGAAATGAATAATGCCAAAAAAGGCCGCGTCGAACGCCAAGTGTGCGGCGAGTCATATGTCAAAAGTGCCGTCTCAAAGAAAAATAGTCCTTAAGAAATAAGGTTTGAAGTACTGTTTTCCAAATCGAGAATCTTTAAATTATTTACCAAACAAGACAAGTAATTGTACAAAACCAGTATTAATAATTATATAAGTAAGTGGGTAAGTAATTTATATTTATTCATCTGATCCAGACATATTAACAATGTTTTGAGTTTATCCAATTTTTTGTAGACAAGGACTGGATTCAACCCCCGAGGGAGCTGTTAATATTAACATATTACAACAGAGATGAAGAACTTGTCGATAAATCCACCTAGTCCAAGAAGAAGCATAAAAATTAAAAAATATGTTCAGGCGTTGCCTAATATGTAGGTGAAATAATTCAATCATATGAATCTCGCCCGCAGCAATAAAAGTTTCAGCTCTTTAATTTCACAAACGTCAACAGGTGGAAGAATCGAAGGAATATAAATGCTCAAATATAGGTAGAATGATGAATGTTACACATAAACCCTGTGGATGTCTAGATTTCTATATTCCCTTCTCTAAAATAAGTCAATGTATTCGAGTTGGCTTTAATGAAGTTTTTTTTAAGTGTCCGTATATTGTTTAAAAATGTTAATAAAAGGTATATATTTAAATAATAATTAGGTATAAGTTAGTATTGAGACATTCATATATTGTGTTTGTACTTTTTTAAGACTAAACAAAAAAATATAAAAAAGTTTTTCATCTCTGTTGGAATATGGTTATATTGATTTTTCTTCATCTTATTACGTGGTCATGGCTTGCAGGGGAATGTGAAAACACAATCGTCTTATTAATGTATTACAACAGACATGAAGAACATTTTAGAGAAGGGAATATAGTCTAGGTATTTACAGTGCTTACGACCTGTCATTGGCTGGTTTAAGTGGCTACTTTTCACACTGTATAACATTCAGCATTCTGCCTTTTTGAACATGTATATTCCTTCAAATCTTCCATCCGTTGATCTTTGTGAAGTTAAAGAGCTGAAACCTTTATTGCTAGCTTATTGATAAAGCTAGACCATGAAATTTGATTGATACTTTTTAACAAAATTATTTAATATTGTCAAAGATCAAGAGGGACATTGTAACCTTTCGAAAGAATCAGCCTCAAAAAGTAGCCTAGATAGGCAACGCTTTGTGAAAATGTTGGCTGAAATGTCTCCGCTAATATGGTCTTCAGTCAAGGTCGGGGTAACATTTAACGCTAGAATAATCCGCATCACATCCCAAAGGCCGAGGCCTCCATTTTCCTCAAACTGCTTACATTATTCGGCACCCTTTGCATTGGCATTTCTTAAACCGTTCTTCTACATGACAGCCTACATTCCACCTTTTCCGGAGTCTGAAAAGTGGGGATGTGGGACGTTTAAAGATAATTCGATTATTAGACTTTTGTACGATAATATAAAGAGTGTTTTTTTGCCATTATAGAACTTTTGATTGGTAATACGGATGTCTCTCGTCAAACTAATGAAAACAGTGTTTTTTGAAAATTTACTTAGAAAAACAATCTTCAGTTCGCTAAACGTAGGGCTCTTCGTGAAACCATGAAAATTTACTGCGTGACAAGTTTGGCGACATTATTATTTTCAGAAATGGTTCTCTTTTGGCCTCCGCGATCCTGTGATTTGACGTCATTGGATTATTTCCAATGAGGCTACAATAAGTCCATGATTGACGTATGTAAACCAACCAACAACTCTTGAAACATTGAGAGTCAATACAACACGCATTATTTTGGGAATAACGCCGGATTCGTTAGGAAAAGTTGGCAAAAATTGAACCGGCAGAATGTCCCGCGTAACTGCTAGTAGTTGCTGCTTCGGCCTCGAGGTGTAGTAGTTAGCGCGTTTGCCTACTATGCAAGAGGTCTCGGATTCGATTCCCGACGTTGACATGTAATATTTATTTAAAAGGGTACACTAGAATATTTCATAGTCCCTGGACTGGTACCTGAAGCTTAATACTGATCATATTACCTTCATGTTACAAAAATGATCAAGATACACTCCGATTGGTGTACTAATGCACCGCCCTATGCACCATTAGGCGCGGAAAGGGAATTATAATGATAACTGCTAGTCGCGAATGACATTTATCGGCTAAATTTTTTAAAAAATAAATGAAGATTTTTTTATTCTTTTGAACACAAAAAAAAACAAAAACAAACGGTTGATAGTATCGTGGAATCACAAATCAAAGGTACGAGATTCAAATCCCAGAAAACAAATAGATTACCATTTTTCCCGCACAAGTTAATTATGACTTTTTGAAAATTGAAATAAACTAAATATTAAAAACTTAAATTTTCATTTTTTTTTTAAAACTCATTCCAACAAACTTGATTTTATTTTAAAATTATGTCATGATTAAAAAAACAGCCGATATGATTTAAGTCTACAATAACGAATTTGTGTCAAATTTACTTCCAATTGATGGGGTATATAAACGCATTTCATTCATTTACTTCGTATGTCTACCGCTAGGGGCCGGTTGCATCAAAGTTGGTATAAATTTAGTTTAAAGTTAAATATTTAAACTTAGTTAAGGCTCAAAATTAGGTAACTGAAAAATTCCGTTTCATCAACATTATTTTAGTTAAGTTAAAGTTAAGAATGTTGCCACTGTAAAGGTTCAAGTTTCACCCAAAAAATTATTGGGATTTTTGCGCAAGCACGAACATGTTTATTTACATGTAGCAATACACATGCCCCGCGACGCGTCTTTTGGCACAAACAAAATAGAAATAGAGCATTTGAATACAGTGATGATTTAGATTTATTTTACACCACGCCGCTGATGATCAAGTCCTATGTTTTGAAAAATAATTAACAATTAAAAATTCAAATAATTATTAGTTCTTCACTTTTGTTTTAACTCTTTACTCTTATGTGTATAATTATTTGTTTAATTGATTATTGTTTAGTATTTATATTTATAAACCATGAAGTAAACTTTTAACTTTTATTTTAAAGCACTTTCTTTTTCTTTCTTTTTTCTCTTTTTATTATTAAACCGTAAATAAATTTAAAAATAATATGTTTTTAAACAATAGTTTCCGTAATAAGAAAAATAGCATGTTACATATTGTAAAACTTATGTATTATAAAACCGAATAGGCGGGAATAGAATAAAACTAATTATTATTAGGTACTTACTTATTAGTAGTGGTCACAATATCATCGGTGATTAGCGTAACGAGTTGACGAACTATGTTTTTTGACATTCGAAATCTTGCGATAAAGTCGGACTCTTCCCACAGAAAATGGTCCGTCGTGGTTTGAACAGTTTTTTTTTTCGGTTTAGAATATACTCGATGATAAATTCGTCATCGGAAGACGAAAAATCAGATAAAATTAACATTTTGTGCAACTTTTCACAGATCGGTCGATAGATTTCAACACTCACGACGCTTTTTTGACAGATGGCAGATCGCATTTAACTTTAAACTTAACTTTAAACGGTCCCCTGGCGGCCGGTCAAATAAAAGTAATTTTTTTGTTAGTATTTAGTTAACTTTTTTTGATGCAACGCATTTTGACATAAAAGTAACTTTTATTTGACTTTAGCCCTGACTTTAACTTAACTTTTGTCGATGCAACCGGCCCTAAAGCACTTCAGTTTATGACAGTACGACAACGGTTGAAGTTTTTTAAAATAAACTTATTTAGAGCATAATATTTTATGTTTCAATTATTTTGACAAAAGAATAAGAAATATTTCCATTCTTTCGAATACATAGCCTTATTGGCGTGGGTGAGTTTCAGGCTTCAGCTCTTTCTACTCTAACTTCGCAACTCAACAGATAGAAGAATGGATGTTCAAACATAGGTAACTTGGTGAATATCAGTGTGTAATCACTTAAACCAGTCAGAGGTCACAGGTCGTAAGGGGTAAGGTGAACATAAGTAAAAATGACAACACTGAAATATATTTTCTGTTGTTTTCTATGGGGTTAGATTATTGAGTTAAAAAAAAAAACTTTTCTGTTAATTCTTTCTAACAATAATGGTCTGTTTTGTAGCAGTTTTGAGAGTAAATATTAAAATCGTTCATTGTATTTTAATACAAAATTAAGTCATTTGTCTGTACTCTTATTATTTACAGTTATATCTGAACACCCAATGACCAGTTAGTTTGGGTTGTACGAAAAAAATATAAATGAAAAAAGGTTAAAATGAAATAATTACCTTTAAAAAAAGTAAGACAAAACCCTGGATGATGACCCCCGCGTATAATCCCTGGATGAGACAACCCGTTTTGTACTTTTTGCCGAACGGGCAATAATTTTTTTAACTTTACCCTTTTTGGTGCAACTAGCCTTTATTTATCAATAAACTTACCTAAACTCCAAACTCTCCAAACTCGAAGGAACATGGCTGATGCCATTTTTATGTATAAAACTTTGAATAACATGATAGATTGCCCTAAGATTCTGTCACTTATTAATTTTAGAGTCCCAGTAACGCAGAACAGAAACCAATCTCTTTTTAAAATTTCTAAATGTAAAACTAAATCTTTTCAAAATTCATTTGTAAATAGAACCTGCCATATGTGTAATCAAAAATTAAATTGTATTGATATTAATAACATATCTTTAACTTCCTTTAAAAGTGAAATTTCCAAAAATAATTCAAGTTATGATGTTGCGCCTTGAATCCGCAGCCTATATCATGCAGGTGATGTGCAGTTCTGTATGTAGGCACATAATAAACGAACACTGTATGGTCAACTATAGTTGTATTATTTATTGTAATGTGCAACTGTGTGACCAATATTCATTTACATTTCTAGTAATATTATAAGTTTTGTATGATTAGTTATTTTATGTTATGTATAATTTTTATGTGACAACATTTACAATAACAATATTATGTGGAAGCCTCTAATTGGACTTTATGATATGTATTTATGGTATAATTGATTCTTATAAATGTATAAATGTCTGTTGGCTTTCCATTGAAATAAAATAATAAGAAGAAATTATTTCATATTAAGAGTTTTTTTGTAAAATAATACTTGTATATTTGTATTACTTGTAATGTTTTTTTTAAAATAATTATTTAAATGTGAATAACGTGTATATGTTAAGTTATTTACAATGTTCTCAATGTAAATATCATTATGATGATATGGTAATTATTATATAAATTCAAAAGCACATCCATTGTTTCTGGGCACAAAAGCCTCCAAGCATTGTTTTAACCGTCTCTCATTTGTCACATAAGATGGATGACGGTTCCACTACAGTGGCATTACACAGAAATTTGTACTCTAGATATTTTAATTGTCATATATTATTTTATTAATAAAAAAAAATTCAAGAGGTTGAAAACGAAATGTGTGGAAATTGAATTATTGAAGAATAGACGCGATAGTTTTAATTTGCAGAGGCGGATTAAGGAAATGGCAAAAATCACGAGAAAACCGATGACGAGAAAACTTGTAGATGAACGGAATAACTTAATAATTGACAAAGAGGATTAAGCTAAACTGTGGAAAGGATATATGAAAAAAAACTTTTTTATGATAAAAGATCCGTAACCAAGGAGGAACAAAGTGGTCCAAAAACAAAATTATAAAGGAAGAATTAGAAAAGGCCATTTCACAAGTAAAACATGGCAAAGCAACAGATCCGGACCTTATAGAGGGAACCATTTTAAAATACTTGGATTCAAGCGGCGTTAATGTGCTGCTTGAATTGTTTAACAAAATATATGACACAGGGCAGATACCAACAGAATTGTTAACATCAGAGTTCATCACATTGCCTTAAAAACCAAATGCTAAGTCTTGTAAAGATTACAGATTGATTAGTTTAATGAGTCACACTCTTAAGATATTTTTACGAATCTTGCACAACAGGTTTTAGAGAAAGATTGATATATAAGCAAAAGGCAATTTGGTTTTCGCATTGGTTTTGGCACAAGGGAGGCCCTTTTTTCTATTCAAATGCTAACCCAAAAATTTCTTGACATGTCATATGTCAAAGAGATGTCTATATATGTTTTATCGACTAGGAGAAGGCATTCGATAATGTAAGACACGATAAGTTGGTAGACCTTCTAAAAAAAATTGGGTTGGATGAGAAAGATATAAGGATTATCTATAACCTCTATTGGAATCAAACTGCACACGTACGTATAAATGCTATTAAAACTGATTGCATACTTTCGCCAATGCTTTCTAACTTATACTCCGAATTTGTATTTAGAGAGGCCTTGCAAGATGTTGACATTAAAATAAATGGTAGAGTAATCAATAATATAAGATACGCTGATGGTACTGCCATTATAGCTGATACAGCTGATCATCTACAGCAACTTGTTGACAAGGTAAATAATGCAGGTAAGGAATTCGGACTCAAAATGGACGCTCGTAAAACCAAAGCTTTGGTGGTCAGCAAACGGAGAGGCATTAACATCTATCTCACTATAGAGTGGGATAGAACAGGTTACCCGTTTTAAATATTTAGGATGCTGGATAAATGATGAGTGGAATCCGGATTCTGAAATAAAGACCAGAATTGAAATTGCAAGATCAACCTTCTATAAAATGCAAAAACTCCTGTGCAACCAAGATCTGAGACTAAGCAAAAGATGGAGAGCAATAAAAGCTTATGTATTGCCAGTGTTGCTGTATGGAGTGGAGGGTTGGACTCATAAAGTTTCAACGATAAAAAAAATTGAGGCCTTCGAGCTTTGGCTGTGCAGAAGAATGCTTCGAATCTCATGGACTGATCGTGTCTCTAATGAAGCGGTTTTAAGCATTATGGACAAAGAGAGTGAGTTACTGACCACTATCAAAAGAAGAAAAGCCTCATACTTTGGTCACATATTCCGCAGTGAGAAGTATGCCCTTCTTCAACTTATTATGGAAGGAAAAATAGAGGGCAGGCGGGGTATGGGACGGAAAAGAGCATCATGGCTCAGAAATCGTAGACAGTGGTTCGGTGTGCCGGATGCAGCAGCGCTGATTAGACTGGCCCAGGATCGTGATGAATTTAGAAAGATGGTCGCCAACCTCCGGTAGGAGCGGCAAAAAAAGAAGAATAAAAAAAGAAAAACTAAATAACGATTACATGAGGGCCGAAGGGCCGAATTCCCTAACAAGGAACAGTCGGAGAGAGCCGACTGTTGCCTGCTAGTAATAAATAGATTATGGAGAGATTACGTCAATTATAATACCAGTGTGTACCAACAATATAACAAGATACACAAAAACAATCTGAGAGACATAAATATCATTGAACATAACAGATACCCTGACCAAATTCAAAATGTCATTATTTTATTACAGTCGATTTTTATAAATATGTACTTTTCTTTGACACATTTCATTTCGCAGCAAATTATTCTTGTGTGTACGAAAGACCTCATTATTGAAAATTATAATTATTTTGAGTTCATTCTGCTTTTCTTGTATTTTAATTATGCCGTTGAACGCAGTTATAAAGTCACAATCAAAATGATTTCCCTATTCGCGGCTAATGGTACATAAGACATTACATTAGTACACCAATCGAGACATATTTCAATCATTTGTTGGTAATCTGTCTTAGCTTTAGGTGCCAGTCACTGGCTGATCACTGGGAAATAATCACAGTCCATCACTTCGCTTTTCTCAGGAGACGACACAATTTATCATTCTTACGTGCCAGGCCTTGAATGAGCTACCTCTTCATATAGAAAATCCACCTTCGTTAGCCATCTTATTATTTTTAGCCAGTACTCAGCAGTATTATTTTTAGCTAATGACGGAAATTTTAATAAACTGGAAGTACTTCAAAGTGGAGCCATGAGAATAGTGCTAAAGAAAAGTAGGTAGAAAAAATATAAAAAAGAGACTAATATAATATGCTTGTTTTTATATTTATTTTTTAAACAATCGAATGCGTAAATACTTCATTAATAACATAGTGTAAAATAAAAACGCTCATAAGTACATTACTAGAAATAAGCATAGAATAAAGCTGCCATTAAAAAAAAAACAGAATCCCAAAATAGTTTTATAAAGGCTTCAAAATGTATGAAGAGATGCCTGAAAGTATGAATAATGAAAAGAGTTGGAATGAATTTAAAAAGTAGTGTTTTGTTCACTGTAAAATGATGTAAATAGATATGTATCAATATTTTTAAAATCTTAAGCGTGGATTTTCATTACACATAAATAGTACCCGTAAAATTAAGCTTATTATTTTCTGTCTGACTCCAAGCCTAGATAAAAAAAAACCTCGATTAAACTAACGTATTCATATTTATAATGACAATGCATCCCGTAATCGATTCGAGCCCCGGGATACACCGAATGATACTCGCGTGTTACGAATATTATGCGGGAATTTTATGGATAAAACAGGGAACATTATAAACGTCCCGATGGGGTTTAACAACCCCTAGACAATGGATGAACCCCCGCGAAAGGCGATGTCACTTCCTGGTAGGCCTTCCAAAGTAACCAAAGAGCAATGAATTAACTACGTTTTTTTATAATTTCATATAAAAAAGCGTCGGCGCCGCGACGTTGATAGATGCAAAAATGTAACATATTTCAAATGACGTATAATTAATAGACACGATAAAATCGCGTTGTAAATGGCATTTTAATTCGCGGGTAAATGCCATACTTGTCTTTATTCCCGAACCGAATTTCGTCGTAATCAGACATGGTACCGCGAAGAAAAATGCCACCGTGTGTAATGTGAAAACGCTTCCATAACAGTGCAAACAGAACAGTATATCATTTTATTCATAAATATTAAGTGTCAACATAAGTCATATCAGTTTCATTCCAAATTTAAAAATGAGTATCAAAAGTAAAAAAGAATGACAGAAATAATACGTCGTTCGAAAGAAAAAAAATGTTCTACAAGATATTGTATTTGCTTTTACATTTTTTATTTGATTACAAGCCTTCAAAATGCAATGTCAAGTAGACGAAAGTGAGCAGTTCCCATACCTCCTTCTGTTCGAGTTCAATCGAGGAAATAAAGCTGACAAAGCTGCTCGCGATATTTGCGCACTGTACGGTGAAAATGCTATGAATTATTGACTAATTTGTTTTTTTTTGTTTTGTCCTCTTGTTCTCTTAATTTGGAAAAAAACCGTCACAATTTATGTTAACACTGCTATGTTTTTTAAAAAAATAGATTATAAGTTTTTTTTAAGTACATAAATAATAAAACTGACAGCTAGTGTCGTAGCTCTAATAACAAGTTACACAAAAATATTCAACTAAGGAAATATGTATGTTTTTTTTTTTTACACGAATGTTTGCATGTGTATCATGATTTGCTATCTTTTTGTTTCGAACTGCTGAGGAAAACGGCATGGATATCATGATTTGCTATCTTGTTTTTCGAATTTTTGAGGGAAACGGCATGTGTATCATTATTTACTATCTTTTTTTTGAATTTTCGAGGGAAATGCAATATTTGCTTTATCTGAGATGAATCTAAAACAATAACATGTTTATTTACTACAAGCTTTTACCCACGGCCTCGCTCGCGTGGTATTAGGAAGAAATTAGTTATTTCGATTAACAATAAGATTTTTTCCGGTGGAATAATATATTTTTTCGGGATAAAAAGTAGACTGTGTCGATTGTCAGTCCTCTAAATATCGCTTTATAGAGACGTAGTATCGTTATTCTATTTGAATAATAATTCATTTTTCCACTAAAGGCATTCGTTTTGAAAAGTAAGGAAAAAATAAAATATTTTATCAATTTATACTAATAAAAGAAATAACTAAAAATAGGCTAATATGATTTTCAGAGTTTTTCCGAGGGAGCAATACTTTTTTTTCGGGATTTGTTTTTTGTTAAAAAATAAATATTTACGTTTTTATGATTTACCTAAATACGTATTTTATTTAAAGGTCCATTTTCAACGAGTTGTAAATAACTCATTATTAGAAAATGGGAATAAAGTTGGGGTAGAGCGGGATTCGAACCACGGACCTATGATCCGAGAGTCCGAGACACTAGCCACGGAACCACAACCCGATTATTTACAAAAATCATACCAATCGGTTTCTCCGTTGCGATGTGTAAGAAGAATTCATTATTCCACTAAGGATTTTCCTATGAAAAGTAAGATTTTATACGAATCAGCTCTCCGGCTATTCCTATTAAATAAAACCACGTTGATCGGTTGCTCCGTTGCGACGTGAACCAAACACAAACAAACGAACCAACAGACTTCCGCATTTATAATATAGATTCAAGATACGTATGTGGATGTTAGGACCAAACGAAATTTCAGTTTCGGTCAGTTTCGGACAATGAAACAAGTTTCGGCCGTAGTTTCAGTTTCGGCCAAAAAAAAACGAAACTTTGACACAGCCGAAACTTGAGGTCAGGATGTGTGGGATTACGTTTGGCTGTACGCGAGTGGAAAATTAACACAATTACAGATACCGCAGATACAATTTTTGGCCGAAACCATGGCAGAAACTCGTTTCACTGGCCGAAACCGAACATTTGGTCAGTCACTAAAATGTCATGATAAATCTTCTTATTTTTGTGAAATATATCTACGAAATATTAATCATTATTTTTTATTGTAAAATAAAATCGAACTGTTTGGGAATCCTTCGGAATCGATTTATTTTAAAATGGAAGGTCCTTAAAGCAATGAAAAACTTTCATATAAAAAATTCACAGTAAATTAGTCAAGATAAAAACCGAATATTTATTCCCAAACTAAAAATAAATACAGTGCGGAATAGAAGTCCTGTTTTCGTCGCAAAGCATAGTAATATAAAGTTTTCTTTGGTTTCCTAAATGCATCGGATTTTTATGACTCGTTTAAAAAATAAGTATTAGGGGCAGAATCATTATGCCATAGCACGCACGTATAACAAAAGTCGTTTTTCAATATGAAAAAATAGGGGGGTGAAATACGATCTTTGTCTGCAAACATTTGGACAAACTAAAAATATTGTTGATCAAACCAACTAGTCCAAAAAGTGTATATTTTTTTATGTTTTTAGGCGTTGCCTAGTAGGTGAAATAATTAAGTTAGTTAGATCACACCAGCATCAATAATGGTAGCAACTCTTTAAATTCACAAAAATCATCAGATGGAAGAAACGAGGAAATACGGGTATTTAAATATAGGCGAAAATAGTGAATGTTATACAGTGTGTAAAATGGCCACTTAAACCAGACAATGACAGATCTTAAGCCCTGTGAACACCTAGACTTTCATATCTCCTTCTCTAAAATTTTCTTCGTCTCCATTGCAACGTGTTAATTATTATTATCATCAATTGTATTATTTGTCTCAGAAATTCGTGCACTTGTATTTTGATTCTGTTTTAGTTTAATAAAACATTAAACTTTCACTATTCTGCGTATGTTTGAACATACCGTATATTTCTCAAATTGTTCCATATATTGATTATATTTTAGTAAAGAAGAAACCTCCATCGGTGTTGCAATATATTCATCAATTTATACAACTCCCTATGGGATGAAATAAAGTTACTGTTTACAAACATTTTAACTTACTCGAAATATTGTTATAAGAAGGGGCTAAAAATTTAAATATTTAGGTACTTATATTTTATTTTATTTTATTATTTTTTTCACGCCCATAAGGCTTTTACATACATGCAAGTCATACAAAATATATGTATATAAACAACATTAAATTTAAAAAATAAATATAAAGCAACAAAAGATAGAACAGTGTTTCGAAGTAAAGTTGGTATAAAAAAAAGAAGATGAGTATATAAACAACATAGATTTTTTTTTAAAAACACAATATAAAGAAATAAAATATTGGAACAGTGTTAAGAAGTATAGTTGGTATAAAAATAAAAAGATGAGTGTATTAACAACATAATTTTTTTTTAAATACAATATAAAGTAATAAAATATAGAACTGTGTTTAAAAGTTAAGTTGGTTTTAAAAAAAGGTAAAACATTTTTTTTTAATTCTTTTTTTTTAATAAGCTAAAGAAATACAGTTAAAGGTTTAAAGCAGCTAGGTACATAATGTTATAAAATACAATATGAACAGAATATTAAGTTCTATTTGATAAGGAACATATACATTGATAGTTAAAATTTACAAGACTCACGCTAAAGACATCGATGTTGTTAGCATATTGGTTCGCGAGTACATGCATCCGCATTACTGGTGAATTCGCGTGAATATCATAGGTATTTAATTTAAATCTATTTTTTATAATTAAATTTCAATTATTGAAGTCTCGTTTATTTGCAGGAGGGGATTTGAATGTAGATTAGCTTCCGCTAACCACCCCCTCATAATTAATTTAAGTCGGCGGAAAATCTGTTTGCCTTACCTACTGAAACATTTTCCAGGGAAATATGGGACATGTTTACGAGGATAACGCTCCCTGGTTTAATGTACTGCTTTAACCGCAAAAATTAGGCAAAGGTTAATAACACACCCCAACAGAGGTCAATCCCACCTTTGATTGATTATTAAGGTAAGAGAACCAACTATCGGCACATTTTTCAAAAAAATAAAAATATATACATTGCGTTTGAATATTTGATAAGCCTATGTTAATGTGTAAGTGCCCGTCGGTAAACCAAGAAAACATATCATTTTTGGTTGTTTAAGCACGCATATCTGAATGATTTATATAAGTAGGACCATAGGATAACCTAGGACCAACAGAAAAAAAAACAGTTTTTTGTATACAGCAATAAATTTTTACAATTCACTTTCTAATGACCTAAAAAATATACAAAACATATACGTACTTAAAAAAACACCTAAATAAAACAGTTCTTACAGCCCGTGTGACAAATGATATGTGATGTTATTTTATGAACTTTTTATTTAAACTATTGTGTTATTATATATAATATCCCCTCATACCAGTACTTTTGCTGATTGGGAATATTTCGTACAAATAAAATATGTAATGTAATGTAATATGTAAAGTTTAAAAACCTTGTATTTTGTCATAAATAAATAAATCTAACATCTAATAATAGTATCGCACACATAAGACAAGGTTTATTGATTTTAATGGACTGTACATTTACATTCAACGTAAATTTGAAATGCTGTAAGGGAAAAAATGTAAATTGTTCAAGAAAGATTAAATATTGTTTTTTTTTTTTCAAACATATATTATGTTTTAAGTATACTGAATAATATATATACAAAAAACTCTCATCTGCTTAAAAATATAAATCGTTTTAGCTTTACGATTTAACCGCTAGATAGCTTATAACACTTGTGTACTTTCATGTATTGTTTACACGTGGACAATACAATAGATAGGACAATGTTGTCTTGTCCCAGCCTCGACCGGGCAGTACAAAACGCTGGGACAATACGAAAATTCGGCCGCAGTTTACACGTGAGCGCTGCAAAAATGAATACCACCGCAATGAATACAGACGCCAGTCTTTTGTCAATTTTAAATAGAAAAATAGGCGTGTTTGGAATTAAAAAAATAGTATCGATTGTAGGCCGATCGTCGCTATTACATATTAACAATATGTCTATTCTGTTGTCCATAAAAACTATTCTTTGTCCTAGATCATTGGCCTTTACTCAGTTGAAAATTTTGACATCAATTTGTTATTCGAGCAGGCCTACGGTGATAAAAAAAGGAAAATATAACGTGAAATTTTAAATTAAAAGGGTCTATGAAATACTGTAGAGTAAAAAAAACATTTTTATTACTTATTTGTAGCATATTTTTTTATTTTTATATAATTTTGAATTCCCGCGTAAACGGTCATTGCATTGGCCTAATACGTCACGATTCGGTTAAATTTTTAAACTTTGTTTACGACCGTTTAAAGTTGAATAGAACATCGGCTCTAATCTTGACATTACAAATATCAATGCCAAACATGTCGCGTTTTTGTAGGGACATATTTTTAAAAGTTATTTATGAAAAAAAAATTTCCACAATATCCATATTGATTTCGAAAATACAATTGATATTTCTAAATCCAATGTGATATATCCCTATTATACTTACATACCTGTAGTTTTTTTATGCATTTCAAAAAAGACAAAAATAATCCCATTTTTTTTTAACAAAACAAATTTAGATTCAGTAGTAAAAATAATTATTCACCAAAGCAATTGTAACAAAACTAGCTGCGGTCTCACATGTTCAGTACTAAACTTGATATAACAGATAAAATTAAATGCCTTGGTATATACATAGACCAAAACTTAAAATGGAAAGACCATATCAGTAAACTAGTTAAACGAATTAGAAAATGTATATACATATTCATGCGTAGGATGAGGTGGTACATATGCCAATATATTAAACCCTCTTAAAATAGTACAAAGATTAATTATTAAAGTAATTTTAAAGAAACCCTCAACATTCAATGCGGAAAGTCTGTATAAAATATGTATGGTAATGTATAAAAAAGAAAAAATAAAAGAATTTGAAATGAATAAGTCACTCAGATATCAACATAATATTAAAATTCCTAAATTCCATACAAGTCATGGTCAAAATAGCTTTGTCTTCAAAGGTGTAAAAAATTATAATAATCTTCCTAATGAACTAAAAACTATTAAAAATAATACGAGTACATCAATAAATAAATTTAAAGTTAGTCTAAAGAAATTTTTTGAACTCGTGTAAAAACAACATTAAATTTTAATTAGTATGAATGTATTATTGTTTTATATTTTTTCTTTATATATCCTATGTTTTTATTTTTCTTTTCATGTACTCGTATTAAAAATTATACAAACTCTTATAAATAAACAACTAAAACAGTGTAAGTCACTCTCCAAGCACAAGAGTTAGTCTCTTTTTTTGGAGAGTTTCAGTGATGACATTTACTAGATGTGTAAAAGTAGATATGTTTAGAATTTTACAAAAACATGTACTTTTTATGTAATTTATGAATAATTTATTTTTTTAAATAAATATATATAGGTAGGCAGCCTTTGCTGGTGCGCCTATATCTCGTGCATTGCTTTTTGTATGTCTTCTTCTGGTTGACCAAAATGCAATGCACAAGGCTTGAAAATTTATCCCAGTCTGAAACCACCCTGCTGGAACAGAAGTTTTTCTTGGGATTGATATTGAATTGGGGACGGTAGAGATTCCAGTTATGACCCCGTAAATTTGCGATGAGATTTAATTGATACATATCGTGCAGGGGGAGTCATAATTATTTAGTATCTAAAAAGTTTCTATCGAGAATCCTCTCTTACGTCGCTGTTCGCTGTTCTGATGATGTAAGCCCTAGTGCTTTTAATCTACCGTAGTAGGGTATCCTTTTGAGTAATTTGGGGATTTTCGTAGGACATTCTTGGAATTTTTCCAGTAGCTCGATGTCTCTAGTCAAGTAGGGACTCCATCCTTGGTATTCATACTCCAATAGAGGTCTTACATAAGTCTCGTATAAATAAGAAATATCTGTGAAGTAATAGTTTATAACATCATTTTAATATAATAAATTAAATACGTACACTTCAAAATGTGAAATCTCAAATATTTACATTTGAGAATTAAGCTGCGTAATTTTTAAACACATTGCAGGGCCAGAGAGTGAGGGATTAGAATGTGTATTTGTATATGCACGCAGTGCCCAATGGACATATACAACATGTTGATAGTTTTAATCATATTTAGTTAGTTGATTTACGTTTTGATAAAGCTACAGTTTTGTTCTAAAACTGGTTGATATGGTTATTTAAATTTGAAGCATGATAAAAATTTGAAATGTTCCAATTTAAAATCACAGTTAGCATTTAAAATATTTTGAGTCACTTATTAGATTATTAAACCGCTGACAAGTACTATATTTTACCCCTAGGGAGCAGAGAGAAAGGGACCAGATGTAAGAATTAAAGAAATAAAGATGATCCAGTGCATATTATAAACCTGCTTTAAAACCCGTGTCCCATCAAAGTCTTTCGACTCAGTGGATGATGTCACTTTAAGTAAACTGAAAGTGAAACTGAACATTGGCAAAATTGGAAATATTACACAGTGTAAAAAATGCAAACCTAAACCAGCCAATGAGAGGTCACAAGCCTTGAAATAATACTTAACCTTTCATATTCCTTAAACCAAAATATTTTTAATCTATGTTGTAATTATATGTACGTTATTTTTCTCAAAAGTGTAAAAGATAATTCTTTTGATTTTTCTTACGCTATCAGCTAGTAGACAAGCCTCGTGAAAGAGGCTTAGCAGTATTTCGTTTTAGTAAGATAATATGGCGAAAAATGGGAAAAGTTCCGCAAATATTTGCGCAACAAATTGTGTGGAAATTATATTATCACGGAAATTACTAAGTGCAAGGTTATTGCTATACTATACGTTCAGACAAACACCTCATTTTATGGTGTGTATTTTTCTTTTTATGATGTCAACTACGAGACATTTAATCAACAGGTTATGGCACTAACAAAGAAGATTATGATTCCCGTACACGACACAAATTAAAATGCGACACGCTAACGAAAAACGCTGAAATTTCGTACGAAAATGTAATTAATTTCAACGAAACTAATAAAAACGCATTTGACTAATGAAATTGGCCTTTTTTTAACACTTTTTTTATTACGTATTTGTTAATAAAACCTGCTTAGTAATGTTACTAAAAACATTAATTTATTAACATAATATACACCCCATAGTTATTTTGTATTAGATTTTACAGGAAGTACACTGTAAATCTGACAAATCAAATTATATGTACAAAAACAATAAGTACTATTGAAGTAATAAAGTTAAATGGTTTGGGACTAATATAAATAGTATATGAAAGTGTTGTTATAAATTTAATGAATAATGCAGCATCTTTGATGCGCCTGAACTACTGAACTCTATAAAATTTAATATCCCAACGATAAACCAAAAACAAAATTTTCTATTGCATGCTTAAAATCATAGAACTAATTATGATTTTCACTCCGCCTAGCCTAGAATTCTCAGGTTTGCCAACCAATAATATCCCAGTCTTGATTTATTTGATAACAAGTTGTCTTTTTTCATGCGATTTTCCATTTCCACCTAGACCGAATTTTTTCCCTCCCTTTCTCGATGTAACTGTACTGTTATGAGGAAGTTCAATACCATGGAAAACTGAATATTAAAAATGTCTGATTCCAGGCGGTAAAACATAAGAGCATTTAATTGTGCAGCGAGTTAGTTAAAAATGTATGAAAAAATTCATTAAAAATTGTTTTAATAAAAATTAACAACTTTAAAACGCCAGTTAGTGTATTTTGACCGTTACGGGGTTCTACTTTTAAATGTCAGCACAATAGCCAAGCATTCCCAGTATGAAGTCAGACAGGTACAACCACGGATAGTATCCGCACTCCCTTAAATAAAGATACGAAAAAAGATACTCGGAACTTTCTTCTGAACCATCTCGAGCATAAGAGAGTACTTCAATTCGTGGGGCGCCCAGATCAGATCCACACTCAAGTCTTCGCACCAATGAGTTATAAAGAAGCCTAAGAACACGAGTATTCAAGAACACCTTAGCTGTTCGGAGAACAAATCCCAACATTTTGCGCGCACTGTCACAGACAGTGCCTCCTATGTGAGCATGAAATTTCAGTCTAGCATCAAACATAACTCCCAGATCTTTAAAAGTGGCAGTTCGCTTAAGTGAACAGACTCCTATACAGTACCGTATAAAGATAGTTTTTAATGCCCTTGTATATGACAAAACATAACATTTAGAAACAGGAAAATTTAGTTGGTTCTGAGTTTCCCAATCAAATATATTATTTATATCAGACTAGAGAAGGCAGCAATCATCCAAGGTGGAAATCTCCAAAAACAATTTCAGATCATCTGCTAGCAACAGAACTCGTGAATGCGATTCAAAATTCCATAAGTTACAAATTGTCTCCTATTTTAAAAATAATTTGTAAACAATATTAATAGTTTATTACTAAAACCAATTTAATTTCATTTGCTCAGCAACACACCATGATTCACCCTGTCAAAAGCCTTGGAAAAATCATTATATGATCATTCCACTTGATGACCTCTATCCAAGGCTTTCAACACGTATTGGGTAAATACCATAAAATTAGATTCAGTTGATCGTCCAGATCTGAATCCATGCTGTTCGTCAACCAAAAAAGGGCTCACTTTTGGTGAAATTAAGTGATGTAACAATGATTCGAACACTTTGGCCGCAGCAGAGAGAATGGCAATTGGCCTGTAATTCTCAATAGAAGTCTTGGAGCCACTTTTAAAAATTGGAGTTACCTTGAATTTTTTTCAGACTTCAGGAAAGGTACCCGAATTTAAAGACTAGTTAAAAAGGAAACTCTTAAAGGAAAAGTCTTAGTGAATGCCCACCATAAATTATTTTTTTATTTAAGAAGAAGTGTTCAGGGATTTGCAACTAGTATACAAATAAATGAAAATGATCTCAAAATATAAATATTTTTGTAAACAATATTTAAGAAATCTACACATTTTTATTCTAAATATTTATTTTCAAACCTTACATAAGGAGATACATACGTAGCTACCTAACTTTGTAACTTTTTTTCAATATTTCTTACAGAGACGACAATAGTATTAAAATATTTTATACACGTAATAAAAACACATTCTGGAGCTTTAAGTGCCACAGCAAATATATTGAGTTAAGATATTCATAAACTAAAAACATAAATTTTTATATGGTTATTCATTTAACATTCAAAACGCGTAAAAATACACGTCGATACGGATTCCATTCACTCTTGTCTATGTCTAACATCTAGTGTCGTACATCGAGGCGTCTCACGAAACTGCGAGCCCTTGGATCTCATCTTTTATTGAAACTTCGTCCGGATATTGATCGAATTCTGAATAAAAACCGTTATATTTATTTATATATCATTATTTAAATATCCTATTTGAAAATGGAATGAACACCCGTAAAAATTTAAAGAAAATTTCAGAAAATCAAACAGCAATACGTACTGCTTTTTAGAAATCACAGGCCAAAGATTTTTCAAATAGAAATTAAAGGTGACTTCAACATTATATTTTATTTTTTTATTTTATTGGAAAGCCAACATACATTTATAAAATTATAAGATACATATTATAAATGCATTTCATAAGGTCCAATTAGAGGCATCCTCTTAATATTGGCAACACATATAATTAGCATATAAAAATTGAATACATTATGTAAAATAACTAATGGTTCACAACTTTTAATATTATCAAATGTCAATGTAATTTATATTATAAAAAAAAATACACTTAAATATCGGTCGCACAGTGGCACATTATCATCATTCCCTTTCCGCACCAATGGTGCATAGGGCACTTCATTAGTACACCAATTGCAGCTTATATTGATCATTTTTGTTACATAACGGTAAAATTAGCAGTCTTACGCTTCAGGTACCAGTCCAGGGACGATGAAATATGATATTATATTGTAAAAACACCCTTTCAAATCAATATTTCATATCAACCAAGTCGGGAATCAAACCCGAGACCTCGGTGATGATGACTTAAAAACAGCACATTACGTATGAAATGCCGATATAGAAAACATTAACAAAAAACTGATGAATCATTAGTCGGTTTGAAAAACGATTATATCAACTATGTTAGTTGTGGTTCAAGCACTCTTGTGAGCATGGAGTTACTCACGCCCTTTTTCCATACTTCTGACCACGTCGACAGGGATTCGATGAAGTTTTCGAGAAATAATTTTAGACAAAGGCCTCCAGGGCTTCAAGAGCTGTCATTTTTCCATATAATCTTTTGGATAAATAATAACAATGTGACGGCAAAACAAAGTCGGTCGAAGAAAAAACATTTCTGCTTGTGCACGTTGACCACATTAATGTTGATACGAGTATTAAAAATAACGGTCCTACCTCAACTGTCCCCGTTGCTTCCAATTTTTGGAGACTTCTCGTTCTTCTTGCAATTTGAATATGTCCGAAATATATGATAAATAAATATGTGTGTCGTAAAGAGTTTTCGTTTAATGATAGTTCCTCAAAGAAATCATCGTTCATATGATCGTTCTCGAGAATGAACGTTTGTGCGTCTTCCAGTCTAGATATAACGCCTCATCAGAGAGGATATAACGCCACAACACTATGTCTTTTCATTTAGTCCTCGATTAAGACAAATCGTGCGTGTATGAATATAGCGATATTCATACGTCTTCTGATGTACGCACGACGATTATTCCGACTTTTGACAAGTACATCTTCAAATATTTGTGAAATTTAGTCATGCCATGTCTTTCTCTGTCTTGCTCCTTTTCTGCATCCATAAACGATCACATGCTAAATCCAGTTAGCCGTTTTATCGCTTTCCATTTGCTCTAGATGTCCAAACCAACGCGGCAATCCTTTCTTGATTGTGTCGATAATGCTTGTTTCAGCATTACATAATGCACGAATCTCGACATATAAATATTTTTACCACATTTGCCTGAAAGATCGCATTTCGAAATATTTCAGTCTACTTACAACACATCATATTATTTGGATTTTATTTTCGCAATTCGCAATATTAGCCGATGAATCAGTTTTCTAAACTTTTTTTTCCCTGGGTTTATACGCGAAAACTTTGTTAATGGTTTCAAAATAACGTCTATAAATAGAATATAATATACACCGTCACGAAGCTTTGTTCTATTAATAGAGCGACTTATAACAGGTTCAGGATTAAGATAAATTAATTCAAACGTGAATTTGTTGTACAAATTAAATTATTACTATTAAATTAAATTGTAGTTATACACGATATCTTAGGCCTTGCAAATAAAGCAATAAAATTGTATGATCATAAAATTTATATTACCTACCTGCCTATAAGATACTTCAACAGTGATGGAGATCCAATTTGAAAGGGGAATATGGAAATCTAAGCATTTACAGAGTTTATAACCTGTCAAAGCAAACTTAAAGCGCTAAAATTTCATTTAATCTTCGAGGATTTAGACACATTCAAAATATTTGAAAAGTTGCATATTTCTTCCATATTTTTTCGCATTTAAACGAGTTTATAATATTTATTTATTTATCAACCCATATGACTGTTTAAAATAATCAAATGTATCGATGGCAAAAAAACTTTAAAGGAAAACTCGATGAAAATTTTTGAAAATTATTTTTTTACGTAAATTGAACTACAAATAAAAAAAAATATATTCACCAATATTTTGAGCAAACCAGTTAATCTTTACTTGTTTATCCAAATTAATTTAATTCTTTCTGTAACATAAAAACATGGGAAGTCTTCAATTATTATATACATATGTTCAATTATTTAATAATTAAAATCAAATTTTCTGCATTATTTTCGTACAATTATTTTCAGTTATCGACAAAAATACTTCAAATTTTCATACAAATTACGAATTTCCAAACAGAAAATTAAATTAAACTTTAAAGACAACGAGTAAGTTAAGTGCTGGGTGAAATTAGACATAGTAAATGCTTTCTTCCACGCGGTAAAAATTAGAGCATTTAATTAAACGGAGAAGTTACTCGAAAACGTAAGAAAGATTTTAATAAAAATTTACTACGTCACAAGTTCTTAAGAATCAACCAATGATAGAGTATTGTGATAGATTTCCGGTTTCCTGAAAGTAAACTCACCAATCAGCTGAACTCACCGACTAGGCCTTTGACGTCACGGGCGGAGTAATTTCAATATTACAAAACTTTACGCTAATAATACGATGCACAAAAATAAAAAAAACAAACCTTACTTTGATAGTCTATTAACACATAAAAATATTGAAAAATACCTCTAAACTTTCTCATTAATCCAATATTGTAGTTGTTTAGAGATTCCATAAGACATGAAATTGGCAAACTTCTAATAAGAAAAAAAAGATTATTCTCTTCTAATAAATGTTCTCCATCATTGTTCTAATATAAAGCAACAATGCTTCTACATCACTGCAATTTAATGAAAACCAAGGGTAGTATTTGTCACTGAATGCACATTTCTTTAAATATTATCTTTTTAAAAAACACTGAACTTCGTCACTGAAGATACTACGTTAGCTTCCCATTGTAATACCAATGGGCCCAGAATTTACAATACTTAGCTCCTTGGGGTAGTAACCTAATAGAGTCGCCCATACGGAGAAAAAACATTCTATGATTCTTGACCACGAAGTTATCTACGCTGCCGTCATAAGAAAGAAGGACGTTTCTACATAAAACAAAAAACGGAGAAAATAAATATTTTGTAACACGGAGATTGAAAAATTCGCTGTGTGAAAAATACTACAGAAATTAAGTATATTATTATGCGACAGTACGTACTATGGTTTGTCCTAACGGAATATATATATATTAATTTTATGTTATATATTTAAAAATTAAAATTTTCGATCTTTTTATTAAAAAAAATACAAGTTATACTACAATGAAAAGACGTTTCTAGCTAGAAACGCCCTTTTTATTTAGTAATTAAGTAAACGTCTTAATTTTTTAGTGTTAGTATGCCAATTGATTCTACTCAACTAAATAAAATAGACGTTACTGGCCATTTACTGTCTTTCAAACTAGTAACGCCGACCTAATAATCAATTAACTTCGAAATTACCAGCAGATCTTAAATTTAATTGAAAACTAGTAGGTACATTCATTTCAGATGTTTTAAAAAACGGAATTGAAGAAAAAATAAGTATTTTAATCAGTCTTTAGTAATTATATGACTTCCTTTTATATTTAGTAATCTTCGAGACTTTTTGCAGTTTAGTCTCATTTATTAGTGAAAATAATAGGGTTGTAGTTATTTTAGGAAGATAGGTGTATTTTTAGTAGATGCGTATTTTTTTCCTGATTCCGAATATATATTTAACTCATTTTCAAAAAAATGATAGATGCGTCCTTCTTTCGTATGACGTCAGTACAGATTACAGCAATACAACCCGGCCATAGGTAATTGCAAGCGCTAACCGAAACCGTCCATTACACGTTTATTAATTTTATTTATTTGACAATTGTAGTCTGCATTACTTTACGGGCTGTTTAACCCATTACGCAATGCAGACTGTAAACATAAGTTCGAAATGAATTAATAGAAAGCAGATAGCTGCTAAACTGCCGATATGTGCAGAAAAATATATCCATATTATCTGCAGAAGCCCTAGCCGTGTTCAGCAATCGATCAGTTTGTTGTTAAACTAAAAACCCAAACTTAAACGAAACCAAAATATTATACTTAGTTTCAATAATAAAGTTTTATTTTATTTTATTAAATTTTATCTCTATTTCTTAATATTTTATATATATTTATATTTTCGATACCTGACACCCTCTTTCCAATATAACACCCACACACCCACCCTCTCACTCACTTACACTCACACAAACACACTAGTATGTATTGTACGTGTATTTAATGTATTTCTGTGGATATCTGTCATTGGTTTTATTCTCTGTATATGTTATTTGTTATATTTGTATTACATGTATTACTGTTGATATCCCCAATAAATAAAATAAAAAATAAAATAAAAATAAAAGTGCTGAATGTTTTTGTTCTATGCAACAGAGCTTAAAGGGTTCTCTAGAGAATTATTACTCAGAGCTTAGCTCAGATTTTTCACATTATTTATTTATAACATTTTCGATATCGTCTAAAAATACAGTATAACTATCAAACCCTGTTATTTTTTAACATAAATCTATTCAGAGCCGAAAGTGCGTAATTTAGTAATATTTCAAATATAGCAAACACCACAAATTAGTGAATGAAAATTTGGTAGTCCAGTACTCCTATTAGTGATGCGAATATATTATTACGATAAATTATTTAATCAAAAAATATTATGTCAACATTCGAATAAGATCTTATAAATTAAAACCAAATCGAATATATTGATAATGAAGAAGCCCAGCCCTACGGGAAATTGGATATAAAAAAATGGCGGCCTCCGTGGTGTAGTGGTCAAGACGCTTGACTCACGCACGGGAGGTTCCGGGTTCGATTCCCGGTGAGAACACAAAAATTAAAATGTGATTTTTCTCAAGCCTGGGTGCTCTGTGATGTAATTCACCACTGTAATTAGGCCTCCTGGCCTGTTGTGGTGCAAAAAAAATGTTAAAAAAATATATATATATTTTAAAGCGCGGTACATATTATAGCATTAAATTGTACGGCGAAGTTTCAGAAGAAAAAAAAAATTAAAACGAACTACTTTGAACGACGTCACCAAATCAACCAATGATAAGAGAGTTGTGATAAATTTCCAGGTTATGGCAAGTCAACTGACCAATCAGCAGAACTCACCGAGAAGAAAGGGGAGAGAACTTGAGACGTCACACGCGGAATAATTTAAAAAATACAAAACTTTTAAAAACCATAGCGCTGATAATACGATACACATTTTTTTTTAATTTTGGCTTAGTTTAATAGTCTATTAATAAATTTAACACTGAATTTCCTCATTTGAATAAACGGAATCAGGTTATGATTTTATTCATCAATTTTTTTAGGAAAGTTATAAAATAGTTTAGATTTTTTTCAATATTTTTTTTTTTTTTATAAACTCGTATATCCGTTTTCATAACAATAAGCTACGCATAATGCTGTAACATACCTATGTATTTATATTAAAATATAATTTTCGACATCTTACAGCTTGTAGTAGAATACACATATTTAAAAAAAACAAACTATATTTTATAAGGAAGTTATAAAGCCAGACATCACAGTTCATTGTATTTTGGGTCCAGGGCGTCGATACAGTTATGGGTGTGAAATAAAACCGGGTTGTGGTCCTGAGGTAGTGTTGCGGACTCACGGATCAAAGGTCCAAGGTTAAAATCCCACTATATTGTTGATTCTCATATTGCCAGCGCAAATAATTTACGACATTTAGGAAATGGTCTCAAATTTGAAATATTACAATAAATAATTAGAATGAAAATATTCCTTATTTTCGTCGAAAAAAAAATCCTGGAGAAGTTTTTCCGACTCAGTGGCTACTCTCATGAAAAAATCCTGAAAAAGGAAGGATAAGTACGCTTCGTAGAGTAGTGGTTGGCACGTTTAAAACAATTATATCAAAATTATAAAATATGTATATAAAAGTTAGCATCTAAATATAACCGCACAAATCGTCGTCCATCTTTCAAAAAGGCGTTTTTCGAATTTGTTAATTTTTAGACGGCGTGTAAAGAATTTGTTTTGAAAGTTTTTGCCTTTGAAAATAATAAAATAATAATCTTACTTTATTTTTCTGGGTTTTTATCAATTATTTTAAGACAGTGTGATGCCCATTTTTTCCATAAATATAACTTAATTTTTATTAAAATATTCATAGCTCAATTTCGACAAAAAACGAGATACGTCTTTTGAAAGATGGACTACATATGTGTGCTTGTGTGCTTGTGTGCGTGTTTTTGAGCGGGAGGGTGAGTATGCAAGATTAATAAAATTCTAGAGAGGAGGGAGTAGAAAAGAGCTTGGAAAGTGTTTCAAGGAATTTTGAAGAAACATAGATGAAATTACTCACCTATTAATTAACAAGAAGTATTTTGAAAAAGACGATTGTCTTAAAAATGTATTATCAAAAAACGATTGTTATTTTAAAACCGATATTAAAAATAATAACATTGTAACTATTGACCGATTACGCCCATCACTACCTCACATCATAAAATGCTTTAATGTGTATGGTCGACTTCACACGATCGTATTTTTACGATTACCCTGTTTACACCCTAATTTTACCGTGCCGTGTGAATTTGGACGATACGATGAAATGGGTCTATGATCCATCTCACAGGCCCATTTCACACCATGGTAAAAATCCACACGGCGCAAAAAAATAACATATGGTGTATTGATATTTATTGTATAATAATTATTTTTTTATTATATTTATTTATCGAATATCAGACAAACGTAATAACCAGCACACCATGAAGCCGTATAATCTCGACTCGGTTTTCTTTGGCAGAATTTTTACCTAAGAACAGCCACTATATACATATTTTTTTAAATATAATAAAATCAATCTACCCTATGTAATTCTCCCGTGTCGAGTGGATTTTTGCCATGGTGTGAAATGGGCCTTCGGATCCCGAGGGCCCTACCTTTCTAGCGTGTTACCTAGCCACTTGCCACATTGATTAAAAACAAACAATAAATACTTAATTCCATTAATGTAATTAATAACAGCGGTCAGGTAAGGTTTTGGGCTAAAAATATCACCAATGGGAGTCCTTTACGGGGTTTTACGTGGGGCATTTGATGCTGGTCGTTCTTAGCTAGTTTGCATAATGGAAATAACATAACCTTCTCACGCGACATCCAACGCACTATAAGCTAATTTAACGTACAATGTTTTATTGCATATTTAAAACCAGAAACTTTTCTGCGCATTTGTCGATCTGCAAAAGGCGTTTGATAGAGTTGACAGAGAAAAATTATGGGAGGTGTTATCGGAGTATGGAGTGAGCGGAAACCTGACACGGGCTATTGCTTCTCTGCATAAAGACAGCACAGAATGTGTTAGGATAAATGGATCATACACATCGTGGTTTGACATTCATAAAGGAGTCAAACGGGGATGTGTGATGTCACCATTGCTGTTCAACGTGTATATGGATAACTGTATGAAAGAACTGAAAGCCTTAAGAATGGGAGCAAAAATGGGTGATTTAACTGTCATTTGTCTTTTGTATGCTGCTTATGCCGTGCTTCTTGCTAACACTAAAGAGGAGCTGCAGTTCTTGGTAACAAAGGTCTACTATGTAAGCAAGGGAAGCGATTTGCTAATTAATTTCGATAAATCGAATGTGATGGTTTTTGAAAGAAATGAAAGTATGACTTAATGTGAAATCACTGTGAATGGGGTAATACTTAAACAGGTAGAGGAATTTGTGTACCTGGGAAGTATGTTTACTAGGAATAGAATGACTGAGAAAGATATTGAAAGGAGGGTGGGTGCCGGGAACAGTGTGAACGGTACACTTAAATCAACCTTGACAAATAAATGTTTGACGCAAGAGGCAAAATTAGCAGTTCACAATAGAGTCCTGGTCCCGACTTTGATTTATGGGAGCCAAGTATGGACTTAGAAAAACAGGGATGAAAGTAGAGTGAATGCTGCCGAAATGCGATTTCTCAGGCGAATGTGAGGTAAAACTATGTACGATAGAAGCAGAAGACAGGAGCATTATGCAAGACTGAGATAATCATTATCGACAAAATCAAGAAACGAGCTTTGCGTTGGTTTGGACATGTAGAGCAAATGGACAGCGAAAGAACGGCTAAAAATATTTACGATGCAAATATTGACGTATGCAGAAATAGAGGAAGACCGAGAAAGACGTGGCATGACCAAATCCAACAAACATTTGAAGATGCACATGTTAAAAGTCTTATCTTAAAAATAATTGGCGCGCGTGCATGAGAATATGTATGAATGTAGAGGAAGCGAGATCTGCATGCAAAGATAGTGATGTGGCGTTCTATCCTCTCTGCCTAACCTTGCAGAGAAACGGCATGATGGTTTGTTTGTGTAAAACATGTCAAATAAGTTGATTTGCATCTAACATGAACCCATTTTCAAAAAATCTAATTAATTTATTAAAAATTACAATAACAATGATTTTAAATCTCGTAGTCGTAGTATACGTACTCGTATAGTCCGTATTAGTAGCTTTTTTTTTTTAATATAGTACTTTATAATCCGACACTTTACTTCTCCGGCCCGCCAGTAATCTGACGTTTTTATACAGCTAGCTACCAGTATTAGATAAAATACTAGCGAACCCGACGGACGTTGTCCTATCCGAACGTTGACTTGCCTGCTATTAGCTTGGAAAAAAACTTTTCATTGATAAGTAGGTACCTAGGTAGTTGTTTATGATTGGATTCCAAAACTAAAAATTATTAATATTAAAATATTGAATTTAAGTAGGTACCTAGGTACTTGTTCATGGTTGAATTCCAAAACATAAAATAATTCATTTTCAAATATATAATTCTTTTTGCAAATATCAAACTCGGCTCTTCTCACCAACAGGGGTGCACTTTATACACTAATGCGATTTTCAAATACGTATTATATGCCAGTTAATATTATTTTAGTATTACCAAAAATCCAGTAAAAAATAAATAAATGGGAAGAAATTATAAGGAATGTAAGGAAAGAATCTGATTGATCTCCGTAAAAGCTAATGTTGTTTGTAAACATTGAGAAACAAACTTTTTGAAACACATAAAAACAACATCCTTCCATTTTTAATATGCATTCTCGTCGAATGCAACTCTGGTAGGTCGATGAAAAAAATATTTATGCATCTAACTTTTTTTTACAGATTCGATTGAAATTTTTAATATCTACGAACACGCGCAGCGCAAAGATCTACATTCCGCTGAAAACCGCACGTAAATCGGTTAAGCCGTTTAGAAGGAGTTCAGTGACATCACACGATCAGAATAATTATATATATATAAAGATAGCTTCTGCCGTTAAAATGCTTCATTGCAGTACTCTGATCCGATATTTACCGGATTACCATGAGACCACTGTTTTGTATAATATGTGTAAGTCATATGTATTAGTTAAGGAATTCTTCCGCCTCTCTTTACAAATTCGTTCTTAGTCACCAGACGCCTCTAGACCTTGTCGCTAGTCAGCACTCTAGCCTCCTCCCACGTCAATCCCGCATCCCTTAGTTCCGCCGAATAAAGCTAAAAGTTCACCATCGACTGCCTTCCTAAACGGCTGAAGCCCGCGGGTGCAAGAATACGCAACTTGGGTTGCATCAGCAGCACGTGACCGAGCCAGGTCCACCGCCGCACCCTTAAAACGCTCATTATGGGAGGCCGCTGCGTCCGTTCTGGGACGATGTTAGTTAGGAAACGAACCATTTTATATCTAATATTCTCCTCGAGCATTTGCTCTCAAAACTAAGAAGTTTTTGAGTTTTGGTAAGGCGTCAGGATTTACAACGATATGGGAGTACTGCCATTATACAGGGGATTAAATAATTACTAAAGACGTGTTCAAATTATAAGACTGAAGAGAAAAAGTATAACCTTTTTAACTGTCTCTACTTCTGGCTGATATTCTTTTAAATTGCTTTTCTATAAAATGTAGTTTTAATCCCATGTATGAGTTTTAAACACATTTTATGTAGTGGAAACATCCTGGTGTGATTTTTTTATAGACCGACAGCTCAAAATGTCATTTGCAAATAATTTTTCAAAAGAAGAAACACAAGATAACGCCAGCAATGGCAAAGAAAACTGCGATGGCTACAATGGGCTAAAGGTTTGAAGAATAAGACAATACAGGACTGGAAAAACATACAATACATCTAATTGACATCTAAATAATTATATCTAATTTCGAAAACAACCTTTGTATTTTAAATATTTTTTTATAGATGTTATTTTGAAAAATATATGAGGGTATAAAATATTTAAAATTAACACCGTTATAAAACGTATGAAAATGCATCTTTTTTAATTATTGTATAAGCTAATGATGTACAATTTATACTTTTATGCACAGTGTATATTTTATTATTTTTTATGCTTGAGCGACGAATCCTTCTTTTCGGCATTGGAAGAGAGTAGCCAATACATTCGAAGAAGACCAGAGGAGGCGCTCAAAGCAACTTGTGTCGAGCAAACTGTGAACATCCAACCACAGTTATGGTGTGGAGTGTTATATCTGCTCATGGTTCTGGTAGACTTTATATTGTAGAAGGAAATATGTCACATTTTTAGCAAATGAGGACGTCAAAACATTACCATGACCAGGGGTGCTATTCTGAACCACTCTGTGGCACGAGAAAACAGTTTTTCTCGTGTATTTTGTAAGTAATTACACGAGATTTGGAGCGTTTGGATATCGGCCCAGGTAATAGTTCAAACATGAACCCCATAGAAAACTTATGATTAAAATTTTAAAAAGAGAGCATTAACATCATAAACAGCGGTTAATTGAAAAATTAGTTGAAATTTGCCATAAGGACCCCGATATCCACAATTGCTGTAAAATTCTTATAATGAGTATACCCAAAAGGATGAAAATGTTAATAAATTACAAAGGCATGCATACAAAGTACTAATAGATATACACAAACTGATTAGTGCCTTTTTTCTAGCAATAAATTATTAAAAACAGAAAATTTGTGTTTTAGTCTAATAGTTTGAACACATTTGCAGTTATAAAAAAAATTGTTCAACTATTTCAATAAATGCTTTACAACTTCATATAATTCTCTGTCTGCATGAAGCATAATCATATAATTGGCACTCTATCCAGCGCATCTTTATCATATGATACATAAAGGCAAGATGAACAATATCATGCTTCAGTTCCAGGGCAGGCAGATGAAATTACTGAAAATCTCCCATTGAAAAAAATCCATACCGACCCAGCTGCGAATCGGACTCCACACCTCAGGCATCGTGAGAAAATACTCTAACTGGTACACCATGGAGCGGACTAATCTCCACTATGTTTTTGTGATATTTTCTTTGTTGATAATGTTAGCGTTCTTATAATTAACACAAATATTTTTATTTTGGTGGCCATTTTCAACGACTTATAAATGACTTACTATAAGAAAATGCCAATAAAGTTGGGGTAGAGTGGAGTTCGAGGAGGGAGTCCGCAACACTAGCCACGGGACCATAACCCACCCAATTCATATATAAATTTAGCATCAGCAAATATGAATGTGGCAATAGCTAAGCTCCGTAAATACATAAATTACATATAATAGGTTTTATGTTTATGAACAAGAAATTTCTCTTTTCTGTTGGCGCCGATTTGTCGCCATATTTCCAATAACGTTTCCATCTCACTGAGCAAACAAAGTTCGTAAGAAGTATTATTATTTTCCTGAAGCCACCATTTTTACCCTTTTGTTTCGTAAAACATAAGCAGTAACGCATTTTTTAATTTTTAAATTAACAATCTAAAAGATTTATATTACAAACGGAATTACCAATCAACGACAATTGATTACAATTTCTCTTCTGATTTGCGACATAAAATGGGTTAAAAATTGAAATATTTGGGTACTACAGAAAAAAACATGAAAAATTTAAATGACACCTCTTCCAGCTCTCTAGCTCGATAAGAGAGCTCTTAGAGCATTGAAAAAAATTGTTTGCGGTTTTTGGCCCATTTTTGCCAATTTTACGTGGATGTTATACAAAAACAAGTCGACATATCTCGATGAAATTTGGTATTTTCCCAAGTCTACGGGTATATGCATAGTACACCTCTGTCAAATTTTATGAAAATCTGAGATGGTGAGGTAAAATTTGTTCAAAAACTGTGTTGATTTGACCCGGAACGAGCCGAATAGAAGTCAAATAATTTTCATAAAATAAATAGCAATATTTTCAACAATATTTTGAGTTTGTCTAAATTTTTGTATAAATTAACTGTATTCAACCCCTTTGGGAGTTATTAATATATTACAACAGAGATGAAGAACGTTTTATAGACGGGAATATAGATGTCTAGGCATTTACATGGCTTATGACCCGTCATTGGCTGGTGAATGTTACAAAATGTATAAAGTGGCCACTTAAACCAGCCGATGATAGGTCATAAACCCTGTAAATGCCTAGACTTCATTCTAGACTATATTCCCTTCTATAAAATGTTCTTAATCTCTGTTGTAATATATTAATAGTAATATTTTCTACAACTATTATTTAATAATCTACCTATACTTTGTAAAATATATATTTTTTTAAATATATATTATTAACATATAATAAATAGGTATTAAGCTCCGTTTATTTTAGAATAATAAACATATGAATTAGTTTTTTTCATTTTCAAACATGTGAAGGAATAAAAAAAAAATTAATCTGTGTTTTTAGTTTTAAAAGATGTGAGATTTTTTCGAAATATTTTTATAGTGGGCATAAACCAAGTTAGACAAGTAGCGTAAGACCATAAGTCAAAGGCTTAGTTGAAACAGCTAGAAACAGTTTATTAGTATGTTGCTGTTGCCATAAATATCACTGTAATTAGATTCCGATAGGGGTGAGAAATGGCTTCTAGTTCCTACCGTAGTGCTGAAAAGGGTGGTTAATTTTAAATAGTTCTGTTCATTTTTTAACAAACGTGAATAAAAAGGTCATCTATTTATAGTAAATACGGCATCAGAAATAGAAGCGTTAAAGGAGATACGTTTCTATGTTTGACCGATAAAACAATATTGCATAATGTTTTGAGCGCAAAATATAGTATTTTAGAGCGCCATTATACTAAGAATAGAAATTGGTATAATAATATACAAAAATATCAACACCATAACGGGTCGGGACGCTTAATTATTGCGGTAAACACAGCACACTGATAACACCCATTTGAGAAAAAAAACATCCAATTATTGAATTGAACCCATACTTCCGTGCGAGGGCCAAGCGTCTTAGCTATTAGATCACAGAGTTTGCCATTGGGAGTTTTAATAAAGAAAACCATGAAATTTACGCTCATTTATTAATGAAGGTAAAACATGCATTCCCCTTTTTGTTTTCTGGAATAAAATCTTTATAATTATTATATTAAGCAGAGATAAATAAAACAATGTGTCGAGATTTTTTTAATAATAAACATTTAATAAATATAAAATGCCTACAATAATCACTTCAGTTAGTAATGATGTTTTTTGTAGATATTTTTCGATAAAACTGAAAGGTTAATGATTTTGATAAAAATATTAATAAAAAGGTTAAGTTATATTATTTTATGTTATTTGACCAACGAGCGCATTCGTCTGAGTATCTTGAGGACTAGTAAATCGTTTACAACATTATTAACTTAAATACTACTTTTTTACAACTTTTCGGGAGATAAAAACATAAGGTAAGTGTTTTTATTTTAGGGGCCGACAACATACTTGTTTACAAAAAATTTCATCTTTTTTTAACAAAAAAAAAAAAAAAAATATTATTAATATCTTTATCAAAATCATTCGCTTCATTTGAGATGATTTGTATAAAAAAAAATGTAAATATAAATATAACGCAATTCGAGCAATTGAAAGGATTTTAAAAGACAGAAATATAATTACAAACAATATCGGTAGAAATTTGAAATACTTACTGTAAAATTAATAATAAATTTATTGTGACTTGCGAGAGAGTTTTATAAGAATTGTTTGACAATACAAACCGATGGATAAAAAATTTAAAAATATTTTCCATTTGTGAACCGTATAATACAATAATTGATCATTATATTCTCGGGATGATAATATATAGTAAGAGATTTAAGTGTATCTTCTATACATACAGTAAACTGGGGTTTTCCCGTGAAAACGTAAATGTGTTAAATGTCGTAACAGGGCCCCGATTACAATGCGAAGTTAACTGAGTTATCTTCGACTGTCTAAAAAAAAAACGATATTTCGGTACGAAAATAAATATATTTGCATGAACATTTAAAGTATCTTCCTCAGTAACCTATAATTGAACATATTTAGAAGAAAAAAATGATTGCATATTCTGCTTTCACACAGAAAACTTAATTTTACTTTGAAGAAAAATTGAAGATAAATGTTAACTTCCCATTGTAATCGGGGCCCAGGTAATTGATGTTTGTTACCGATGAAGATAACAAAAAAAAACTTTTTTTCTTCATTTTCGGATAGTCAATTAGAGGTGATTATGTCTACAAACATGGATAATTTACTGCCCGGCGTCCCTTTGTAAATGAGAGACGGTAAAAGAAAACTTATTTTGTATTAGTACAAAATTAACATTTATAATTAATAAATCAGAAGCAAAACGAGGTTACATAAAACAAGCAGCATTTTTAAAACATAATGCAAAAATGACATCAAATAATCAAATTATATTTAACGTTCTTTATAATATTTCAAATTTCCGTCAGCGCAGCGATATTAATTCATAATTCTATTATTTCACTTAAAGATGGAGGACATTACATTTCGATTTGTTTTTAGAATAAATTATTGTTACAATGCTGTCTTTAGTTAATTTTCCGTAAAAATCAGTTTCTATTGATACGGGATTATTATTTTTCCCAACAAGTCACTTTTACTACATTATCTCTCCTTATGGCCCATTTCACACATATCTTCTTAATACACACGGCACCGTTAAGTTAGGGTGGATTGACATTTATCATATTCTTAAATCTTGATTAGGAAGCTTGTTAGCTTCGGAACGGTCGGAAATAAAATATGTGGTTGAAAACAAAGTTGTTTTGTTTAAAATGTTTATTAAAAAAAATTAAAATGTATTCAGCAGCTAGTCTCAGGTAAAAATCCAGTAAAAGGAAATCGAGTGGAGATTAGTCAGCCTCGTGGTGTATTGGTTAGTGTGTTTGTCTGCCTTTAAATAAATCAAAATTGTTAAAATATATGGTAATATGGTAAATATCGATCCACCCTTTGCTATTTTATGTGCCGTGTGGATTTTTACCATGATGCGAAATGGGCCTATCATTGCTTTTTCTGGGTATTGGGTCGAAAGAACACTTTACGAAACAAATGTAAATTCTAAAATAGATTTCATTGTAAATATTTAAAGATATTATACACAGATGTGTAGCTAGATGTACTAGCTTCATGGAGGTACAATTTGTTTTGTTTCACCTAAAATAAAAATAATAACCGAGCCGAACGCAGAGACGTATTTCTAACGTCTCCTAATTCCCTACGGTCTACAAATAAAATAATAAGTTATCAAAACTACATACGTATTAAAACGGAGAAAACTGTAAAAACTGTTCATTAAAAAAAACTGAATAATCTAACAATATTTTACGCTTTGAGTTAGTTGTTAAGAAAACAATATAATTTTAAAACTATGTTTAAAAATCCTAATAGTATTATTTTATTACAGAATTAATTTTCCATTTGGCATTTCATTTCTATTATAATTATGAAATATGTCCTATTAATTTACTAATTAATTTACCGAAGCAATTGACGAAAAGGCTGCCAAAAACAAGGAACATTGGCTTGTTATGTCTTTATATATATATATATATATATAGGTATATTAAATGTAAACAATATCAATGCTATATACCGTACATCATTTCAACTCTGATCACATAAATATGTTTTTAAATCGAACCAAAATAAAATACGGAAAATTCAAAACCTAGTTTTGGGCACTAAAAATATTTTTTGGGTGATTTATTACAATGGGAAAATACTAAGTAAATATTGACGATTTTTGTAGATATTCTTGATAAAACTCCATAATAAATCATTTTAATAAAAATACAGTAGAACTCCAGTTTCTCGGATTGCCAAATATCCTGATCGTTGTCAGGAAATAAAAAATTAAGGAGTAGTTATAAATATAAGTAGTTGGTAAACAAATCAAAAAGACCGGGAAACTGTATTGGCCAAAGTCACAATAGTTGACAGTACCATCAGTTTTCAAAAATAACAAGGTACACATGACGCCTAAATATCTTGCGTATTATCAATTTCTACAAGACTAGATAAAAAATATCTTGCGTATTATCAATTTCTACAAGACTAGATAAAACATAGCGTCGATAAATTAAAGAGTTATAATAACTAAATACTATACGCAACATAACAGATTTTAAGCATGGACCATTCGAAATCAGAACGCGATTTAAATCCAGTCTTATTAAACATGTTTTCTTCATGACATTAACCATTTTTTCAAAAAATTTTTTAAAACCACTTATAATGCACTAATCTGCTTTTTGCAATCACTCATCGAAAATAATTTATTTCAGGTACGCTCCAGACGTCACTGCGATCTGTGTAGATCTGTTTTTATGATTTAGGCAAATATTTAAATTTTGAGGGGATTTTATTTTGTCGTAAATAACTACCTAAGCATAACCATTTGAAAAAAGTAAAAATATTACTTTTGCCTTTACAACCAATATGTAACGATTTCTATGTTGTAATAAAAAAATTGTTACATTCAACTATGAGCTGTATTGCAAAATATATATAATCAATGTCACTGTAAAAAAACTTGAAGGTACTTAACGGATATGAATTTTAAATTAGGTTTTTCTTTTACATACAATGGACCGCGACAACTATAAATAAGTGAATATATTTGCTACCGACTTGTATTGCTTACATTTAATATGGTTGCACCCCAAATTATAGTACCGGTACTTACCTATATTGTAAGCCATTTATGGAACTCCCTCAACATCCTACCGAGCTAACTTATTATTAACGACGGAATTACTTCAGGAATGTTTCATTCACTGGTCAGAAATACTCAAATAGACAAGTTCATTTGAAAATGAAAATAAAACCCGTAACCAATTCTACGTTAGTGCAGTCATTACAAAATACAAAATAATATTATCGTCTAGGCAATGCCAACATATAACATGAAATATTGAATTATCAAGTTTAAAACTACTATCATTAATTAATTAAAATTGTAACATACTAGCATCTTAACATAGTTAAATGATATCTAGTCGTATGCGCTGTTTTGGTAAAGTTTATTCTGCTTAAACTCAAATTTCAAAAGAAGGATCTCAAAACTGACCAAAATGCAGATTTGCAACTTTGGCATTGTCCTGACGATATAAAATAAAAAAAATGCAATAACTACTGACATTTTAGCACCATTATTTTTTGCAGTATGCTTCTACGGTTCGTTTTTATTTCAGCAATTGATCGCTTATATTTTAGAGCAGAAAAATAAAACAGAAGTGCATATTGGAATCGGTGGAAATGAATTCTGTTGAAGAAAATCATTATTACTTATCAATTTAAGATTTAATGATATCTTGAACTTTTTTTATTTATTTTTATTTATGTGAAACGATTTGTTTTCCTGATCATAACATCTATGTGAAAAAACTCGATTTTTAAGCACTTATATCTTCAATAATTTGTGATATAAAACATATTATAATTTATGGGGAATTATCATACATATTTGATAATCATTAAGGTATGTTTTTATTGCATTGGTTTCGTCTCCTGAATAATTCATTATTATCTGTCCTTTACAGCAATTTAAATTTCTGTCGAAGATATAATAAAATTAACAATAAAACATGACATAAAGGAAAATACGGTTTTATAATACAGCATTAAATCACCGGTTTATTGTATAACTCTTACTACCATATCAAAATGCAATATCACAGCTTTAGTTTAAAAAACTCAATTTTCGCGTTCAATGGAAAATCATGTTTTTTTTTTCTGACTAAAAATTAAATTATAGTCTTTAAAATGTAAGATGATTAAAATGACAGTTGTCAGAAAAACTGACGACATAACTTTGTAGTAACGTCTAAGGAGTGATTTATATTGACACGCGAAAAATCATTCGTATTTGTTAAGTTAATTTTATTGTTTTAATACAATTCTTGACATATAAATCAACATAAATATATAAAATCATCTTTAAAACTTAAAAAAAACTAAAATAAACCTAATTATTAACGACGTTCTTACAAGGTTACATCATTTTGCAAAAACGTTAGAGATGGACAAATTGATCGAGTAAAAAAAAAATCGTTTGAAAAGTATAAATGTCTTATTTTTGGTGAATAATTGTATTCAACACACTATAATAGGCTTGTTTTTGCGTTTTTTTTTTAACAATTTTCGGAAACAGAGTTTCATGTTTGCATGAAAAAACTGATAAAATCTATTTGATCGGTACATGATCAGTGATCAGTAATTTCCCATCGCTATTGATTTGAGTTTGACAGCTGTCATTCTAATTATCTTACATTTTAAGGACTATAGGTATCTACATAATGTTATGCACATTTCAATTCACTATTATATGTAGTATTGGTGTTTTCATCACTATTCGTGTTCGTAATAAGGGGAAAATAGTTGTTTTTTCCCACAACGAACCTAAATCGAGTGGAAATGGAAACTACAATATTGCACTACAAACTGTTGACTATTTACTAATTATTAGATAACGAATAAGCAGAGCACCTCCATTGAAGATGAAAACATTAAGTAAGTAATAACCTTTAACTATACCAAATACAGATCTAACATCTTAAGTCTATGTAAACTTTGTGGCTTAAAAAATATTTTGAATGAAAAAAAGCCTACGCACAATTACAAAGCATTATGTATGTAGTAAATTTATTAAAATAATTTTCACATTATTTGTAACCAAAAAAAAATATTTGGCTCGTAATATTTTACTGTTCTAAGATTGTATCTTTTTATATATTCATATGAATGTTGACATAGCGAAAATATTTTCCTTAAAAGCAAATAGGGACGTTTTTGATTCGGATGAACGTAGTTTATACCTATATGTTTATTTCACCCAATTGACTGGACGCGTATAATTACTCAATACTTAATCAGATTTCGATATATCGTCAGAACGGGTCAAGGAACCGCGGAGTCAGTCGGGGGTGACGGCTTCTTGGGGCACATGGCAAGGGCGGCACGACAGGGCTGCGGGGAAGCGGGATTAGACAGGCCGGATTCGTGAATCGGGGACAGGGCAGGCGAGCGAGGGCGGGCCAGGGCCTTCCTGCGCCCCCTGCGCAGGCTGCGGGCGCGGGCCGCCCCCGCCCCGGGCCCCAGCGACTCAGCCAGCTCCTGCAGGTCCGTCACGCTCATCTTGCGGCGGACGGGAGGCGGCAGGGACGGCAGCTTGCTCAGGGGGATGATGCGGATATCTCCCGGGCCCGGCGCGGGCGGCGAGCCGGCCGCGGGCGGACTGTTGACGGGCGGCCCGGAAAGCGGGCTCACCTGATTGCTGCGGACGGGATATTGCTTGGCGGCGCGTTTACGCGGACGGCGAAGGCCCATACGATTCAGAGCGCGGTACATGCGCCTGAAGTGCATCATGGACCAAGAACGAGAGTAGCGACCGAGCCGGGCGTTTGTTTCGGGGCCGCGGCCGTGGTCCTTCTCAATCGAATGACCGTTTGCGCACTCGAGTCCATACTCTATTCCTCCCGAAATAGTTGTGATAGCGTCGTTGGTATTGTGATTATTTCCATTAGAATGATTTCCGTTTTCCATCGCAACAATAGAATTATTTTCCGGTGTAACGGGGCTCTCCGGAACTGCGGAGCAACAATTCCATTTTCGCTTCCACCTATGATGTTTATTGATGGTTTTAATCACGCAAGCCTTGGCACTGTTTTCGGTCATTTTCTTCCTAGATTTGATCGTGCATACTGTACAACCTCGAGAAACAGACTTGACACGCTCTATATCTACATTGGATTGTTTAGGATCAGGTTTGTAGTGCCGCGTCTCCGAGCAGCACTGGAAACTCTTCGCTGCGAGAGTCTCGCTCGTGTCGGGACTCTCATCATCCAGGACGGAACAAAAATAGTACGTATTGTGAGTGTGCTCGTAGTACTCGCTAGTAGTATCGCAACAAAACAAGCTCGTCGGGCGGTGTCGCAATTCTCCATCTCGATTACCAGAACGGATATTGGAACATATGTAGACTTTGTTTCTATACGCTTCGTTATCGACAACCACTTCGCTCGCGGGAGGAGCTGTAGACATCGCCTGTTGGCGATAATTCCTAATATACTCGTATGTTGTCAACCCCAGAAACGAAATATAAACGTGGAAAAAACATAAATGAAGCAGCAACCCGGCAGTTATAGCAGCCAACAGAGCGATGACTCCAACTATGAGGAGAAATACCGTATCTTGCACGGCGAGAGCCTTACTCATGTCTGCCTCCGGGGCGGTCGAGTTAGTCGCGGTGTCGTTATAGGCAGCCAGCGCCTCCCAGGGTGCGAGCCACGCGGGCTCCACATAGTACAGCACGAGCTCGGCAACCGCCACGGCCAGCACCACGACGGCCGCGGTCACTGCACTCACCACGCACATGAAGAAGGCCACATAGTTCCTGCCGCCGATGCAGTGGTTCAACCACTTGCAGTGATGGTCAAACTTATGGACACACTTGTTACACACGCTGCAGTGCTTGGTCCTGGGGCCGCTGGTGCGGATATTACACAGGTGGCAACGTCCATTCTCTATAACGTGGGCGTGCTTGCTGCGGTCGAACTCGGGAACCACACGGCTCGAGTTGATTCGTCGCAACTCCTCTTCGGCCGGGTCCAGCAGTAAAGCCAACAAGTGCGAGAGGCCGTGTATGGTGAATAACGCCACGAAGAGCACGAGAACTGGCGGCCGCAACGAGGAGGCGAGCGCGGGCAGTAACAAAGCGAAACAGGCGGCTCCGAAGGCGACCAGCGCCAGCCAGCCCGCGACCTGCTGCGGGTGTAGAGGAAGCTGCAGGCCGTGACGCCTCCTCCAGCGCCGATACTCCGGGGCGGGGGCTGAGTCGCTATCCTGGAACGAACACAAGGCGCCCGACTCCTCCGCGGATCCATCTAGCATGATACGAGCATCGGTTATGTGATAACCTCGCAACTCTCCGATCCGAAGACTCCATCTAGTCGCGAGGCGACGTTACCATTTCTATCGCGATTCAGTTCGCGAGTTGTTACGAAGAAAAATTATATGTACAAGTTACATTTCGAAACAATGGAGAAATGTCAAACAAGTAAATAAATATCTTTGGAACTATCACGATTGCGCAATCACTTCGCATCGAGACAATAATATAATGCAGACCGAATCGAATGGCGGAGCGTCGAACGCCAACTATGTTCGCGCGATTATTTTTATTTCGGCGGAGCGACACTGTGATGCGCTGCTTATATGACAGGTTCTCCGAGCGTTATAAAATAGGAAAGCGAACGCCACGGCATGTTCTGGTACAGGTAGCGATATTACCCGCTGTGGATATCGATCGAAGGCGTGGCCTGTGATAGCTGATAGCAACCCCTAACCTCAGCTAGGACATCGCGAGAGGGCGGGAAGGAAAAGCGCGCCAAAGTACATGAAAGAAATTCAAATTTACTCGAAGGCTATGCGGCCTGGTTTTCGTTCTAAAAAAGTGTTTTTTTTTTATTTATTTTTTTTGTGAACGGTACTGCTTTCATTTTTACTTTTCTTTATGATATTACAATTAATAATGTAAACATTATTACTTTTTCGCTAACACACTAGCAGAAAAAAAAAAATTAACAATTAGATATATAATCAAACCGTAAAGATACGAATAAATAAGTAAATACATGGCATGAAATAAAAATATATCCTTTGGATTAGCATTAATGTCAGCCAAAAAAACGGCCGTTAAAGATATTTGTTTGTACATAGGTACATAATGCCTGTATTCAGGAACAAAACTCAAGGTGAAGAAAGTACATTCTACTGTCCTCACCTTCAACTTATTCTCTGCATTTGAGACTAGAATGTACTTTCCTCATTTTCAAAGCATATGTTAATAGGACAATAAGATTTTTTAAGACCGCGTTAACAAAAAACTTTTTCTTTTCTTCTGTTTGATTTAATTTCATTATTGGAGTTAAACGGAGTGGCCCTACACAATAACGATTTTTTGGCATTGTATTTAGTATTATACAGAAAACTAGAATGAGGAAGTTCAGTGTTTTTTTCATTATAATTATTTGTTAATATACTATTAAATTAAGCCATTTTTTTCATTTCTATGTATGGTATTATCAACGCTATAATTTTTTAAAGTTTTGTATTTATGAAATTACTTCGCGTGTGACGTCAGAGGTTCTCTACCGCTTATTCTGTCAGTTCTGCCGATTGGTCCGTTTACGGTAAGCAAACCGGATACCTTCCACAGCTCTCTTATCATTGGTCGATCCATATGAACTAGTGACGTCGTTCAAAATAGTTCGTTTAAATTAAAATATTTTTTATTATTTTTTTCATACATTTTTAAGAAACTTTGGAGTAAAATTTAATGCTCTTATTTTTACCGCACGCAAGAAAACATTATTTATCCCCAATTTCCCGTAGGGCTGAAGTTCCTCATTACTCAAGTTCAGTGGTTTTTAATATATATTTGTTAATAGACTATCAAACTAAGCAATAAAAAATATTATATGTATCGTATTATCGGCGCTATGATTTTTTAAAGTTTTGCAATTTTGAAATTCATCCGCCTGTGACGTAATAAGCTCTCGTTTGTCAGTTCTGCCGATTGGTCAGTTGACTTCCCGCAAACAGAAAATCTATCACAACTCTCTTATCATTGGTTGATTTGGAAGACCTAGAGGCGTCATACTCTGGCCAATTATTTGATCAAATCATTGGCTCTTTAATATTTCCTAAAGCACGAAGGACGCCTTGTAGTGGTCGATGCATTCCCCATCCATGCTTGAGGTCCTAGGTTCGATTACTGACAGGATGGAAGTGAAATATTAGTTTTAAAAGTGGTTCTACACTGCAATATTTTGTTTTTCTTAGACCTTCCGTGTAACAAAAACTATCCAAATATGCTGCAATTTGAATTTGCTGCAGTGTCCTATGCACCACTGAGTGCGGAAGGGAAATGATGTCATATGACCAATTTTAAAAATGGATTCAGCAAACAAAAGTATAAAAAAAAAATTGAAAAACATTGGAATAACTTGTCACATTTAACTCATGTTGAATATTAAAAGTGGAATAATTATTCGATAACAAAAAGCGACGCAGTTTATTATAAAATGCATTCAATAATCCATAATTTATACATCATTTTATTTTTATATCACTACTACTACCATAACACCATTTTCTCCATAGGGGTAGGCAGATGCATGAACCGCCACACTTGTCTATCCTTATCCTGATATACATTTCGGTTCTGCCTGCTTTTGACATGACCAGACTTAAGATTTTGATTTATCCGATAGTGCCACGTCTTCCTTGGTCGTTCTCGTCCTACGTTTGTGTTAATTCTTGCCATATTACATGCTTACTTTTTTTCTGTTGATTAACGTATGTGCATCATTATTACCGTCAATAAATAAAAAATGTAATTTCAACATGCAAAATTTAAAGATATCCTTAATATTCACATAAAGGAATTATAAAAATATAAGATTATGAAATACATGACTCGAATGTGAGCGTATAATTATGCGTTAAATAACTTACAAATTAAATATATGTACTTTTTTTTATTAGAGCACGCTTTTTTAGAAATAGTATTTAAATAAACTTACATTTTGAAAAATCTTTGACAGTTGATCGTCCAAATTAACCTCTTTAAAACGACGTGCAGCGATTCAAACACTTATTCAACACAAATATGTATACGTTGTGACTATTTTTGAAATTTAAATGACATATTCTTAAAATAATTGGAGATTGTCAATTATACCTAAAATTGTGAATTTGATCACCAGAAAATTAAATGCAATAAACATAGCAACCACATGTCAACATGTCAAATCAAACGTCACCATGACCATAGATTATGAACACCGTGACCACAGACTACAGATATACCGTGACCATTGACCATTGACCATTCTCTACAGAAGCACAAAACCACAGATTATACTGCACAGAAAACCACCACAAAACATTCGAAATTCGAATAGACAATAATATTATAGAACAAATCAATTTAAAAACACAATTTTCATCTCTGGTTATAATTTCCACGTGAATTTGACGTTTTGTCACTTATTTATATTTTTTCCTCTTCGTGATTATATTTTGATGAAATTATTTTATTCAGATGTGCAATATATTTATGAAAAAAAATGGATCAGCTAACAAACACATTACAAAATCTCAGCATTAAGAAATTACTTCGTGTTAAATATTTAAGCAGTAATCTAGTCAACAAACAAAAATGTTTTGTTTCCAGATATAATTTTCACGAACTTTTGCTTAAACCCGGAAGCGTTGTGTTAATACGATCGTCGTCAAAGTATTATTATTGCCAAATCTACCCAAAATCATTACTCTGTGAAGATGTGATCGAGATTGACACCAGTGTTCAATGTTTTAATTTTAATAATATTCATCCTGACCTAAAAGAAATTATAAATATTTCCGACATAACAGAGCTGAAAGAAGTTGTGATTTTCAAAGAAATTCATATTAAAATAATATTCGAATCCATTAAATTTATCAAAATGTGGCAAAAACAATCTGATGAATTTTTATACATACTTAAAAATTATATTTTAAAATTGTTTTTTTATACCAATAATTGTTACATTGATTTGAATGATTTACCAAGTCGACAAAAAATGGGAATCAGCAAATTAAACATAATTTCTACTTCTGTAGCCCTTCCAAATACAGCAATTGGAAAAATTGGTCCTAAAACCAAAATTGTTATCGGAGAAAGAATATCACTCTTTCAATACGAACAAACGGTAACTAAAATACCTCAGCTGTTTTCTGTTGATCGGCCTCTAAAAAGGCTCATTGAAGTTGTAAAAATAAATGAAGTTTATCAAAAAATGGATTTGAATAAGAATTTTGCCCCTACCAAACAGGTATTTTGATTATGTATAATTTTTTTTTAAATAACTTATTTAGTGTCATATTTTTCGCATTTTTTTCAACTACATAAACAATTTAATTAGTTTTCAATTAAGCCGCCGATGTTCTATTGTTAGTTTTAACCTTATCTGATATTTGTATATTCAGATCTCTGTAATTACTTTATTCTAGATTCTTCTTGTTGGGCCTTCGGGCTGCGGAAAGTCTTCTCTGGTGCGTCTTGTCGCCCAACTAACTAACTGTACAATGGTGACCATTATGGGTCACGAAGTAAACAAAAGTGAACCGGGAGAAACTGAATCTACTCTCAGAGACTATTTTGAAGAGGCTTTTCAGTATGCTGAACTGTCAGGTAATTCTGATTCATGATTTATAAGTCTGGTTTGGTGCTGTGGACTCCTAATCAAAGGTATTTTTCACTGTTGTTATTGTTTATTTATTCAATTATTACAACAGACAACATTGTACTTTTATGAGTTAACAATATATTCTGGTTCAAGCCCTTATTTATCAAAACATCCTTCAATAACATATTATACTCCCTGGAGTTATAAAAAAAACTCGTTTGGGAAGGTACACAAAAGAGAACATTTTTGTGACAATACATAATATCAGTTAATACAATCCAATAAAGTAAGAAAACATAATGTTTGAAACATGAAACACAGTATTATACACTATTTGTTGAAATTATATTAATAACTATCAAAATTAGCTGTTTCATTTAAATTTAATGTTACCCAAATCATGTTTTTATGTAAATGCATAAAAAACGTCCAGTTATTTCTTATTATTATCCACCTTATGGTCTAATGGTCAGCGTGTTTGCTTTCCATGGTATTGGGTTCAATTCCCAGCATGATTTACTAGAAATATTTATTTTACAAATTGTTTTTATAATGCAATATTTCATTGTCCCTGGACTGGCACCTGAAGTGTAAAACTGATATTTCCTTTATGTAACAAAATGTTCAAGATGAGCTTTGGTTGGTGTACCAATATAGCCGCCCTATGCTCCATTAGATGCGGAATAAGAATGATAATGGTGATTTCTTTTTAGTGATAAATAAGCCTAAACACATGTTTGTTTTTTTATTCAACTAAATGTTCAAGTACAAATATTGACATTATAATATGTAAGAGATTTTATTTAGTCAACTCTATATTTTAATTAAATTGTCCACAGAAGAAAATAAAATAAAAAGTGTTCAATAAATTCATGTACTGTGTTTTCAACAAAAAAATCATGATTTAATATGGAGTAAGAAAATTAGCAGCCCAATCTTATGTTTTTTTAGGTAAATGTATTATTAATCTCGAAGAAGTGGATAATCTCTGTCCTCAGAGGCTTGGAGCTGCTTCACACGTACAAAGAGCTGTATCTCAACTCCTTTTATTATTAGATAAAGCTCAAACTATTCCTGGTATTATTGTCATCGCTACAACCAGTAAACCAAACTCATTGGAGTCATCGGTTCGAAGACACGGACGACTGGAAACAGAAGTAAGTCATTTTGTAATAAAATATTCAAAATTTTGTAAAATAAACTTTTTTCACTAATTGTTTAATTACTATTAATAAATAAATTTAGCTCCAAAAGCAACTTCACTTATGTTTTAAGTATAAAAATGCCAATTCACATAAGCATGCTGAACCAAAACACAAGTTCAATTGTTCAGCACATTTTTTAATATAAGAATATTCCTCGTTGACAACCAATGTTCAGAAATCTAGACCAGACCCTGACCATGCTTTCAGAAATATATTGCAGTACATTGAAAGAAATGTAGTCCGTTTGAAACATCTCTGCAATTTTGTAATACATTTCATAAGTCCTTAATATCAATATATATAGATCAGCGGTAGTATACTACCTACTATTTTTTTCCCTTTCACAACTAAATCTAGCAAAATTTATTTGAAATGTTTTCTAAAAGACATTAATTGGGGAAATTTAAGATATTATTTTTTCTCGATATGTCGGTATACAATAGGGTATTTTAAGTCAAATTAAAATACTAATGAATTTTTACTCTGCGCGAAAATGGTATTGAATGATTTAAATACAACGCCATTTCTTCTTAAGAAGTGTCTCATTTAATTAGTTAGTTACTAGTTTTAGTTTACGATATTAAACTCAGAGTAATAATTTGCGACTCGCTTATAGAGACGCCGTTTTGCTCTTTTGCATAGAACAAAAGCGTTGCAAATTTTAGATTTTTGGTTTAACAACAAATGTGTAATGGACGGTTCGTCACTGTGCATGCAATTCTCGACCTAAGTACTTATGGCTTGTTGTTTTGCTGTAAACTGTAGCTAACTTTGTGATTGATAATCCCAGAATGGTTTCTTTGCATGGCTCTATAAGCCGGTCGCGAATTATTTCTCTGAGATAATATATTTTAATGCTTACTGCAATATATTTATGTTAATTAGTTTTTATTTATTTCAATCTAGATGTACATTGGTCCTCCTACCGAAAATGAAAGAAAAAACCTAATACAGCAGCTTTTAATGGATTTGCAGCTGCCTTTGGAAATGGACGATCAAATAAATTTATCCCGAAGTATAGCAAATATGACACCAGGTTATGTTGGTGCGGACTTGAAACTACTCTGCCATACCATGGCTTGGAAAATACATGATAAACATGTGGTAAGAATTTTACTGATGTATTAACCTTGTAACTGCTTCTGAAAGTTAACTTTGAGATTTTTGAAAACGAAAAGGTTTTATTTATTTCAATAATCCAACTATAAAAAAATACAATGGTGAAAAATACACAGGTTTTTATTTTTGCAATTCTCATTTTTTCTGGATATACCGGCCCATTATGGAGTGTCAAATGTATTATTTTGTTTAAACAGGTACATATCAGATTTCACATCAATTTCATTGTAATTTTAGTTTGTATTTTTAAAATTTAAGTAACATGAAAAAAGAGAGAAAGTACTTTCGTGCATATAATTATACTGACATAATATGAGACATGTTCCTCAGCTTCCTTTCCATTCATCAAAAATACACATGAAAAACAAATTACATTTCTTCTGATTCTTCTTGTTAACTAATTCATTTGATGCGAGCCATTTTTAAATATTGAATTATAAATGTAAAAAAAAGGTCACCAGGGGGGCAATTACAACCGCTATCTTCATCGGTATATATTGAGACGGTATAAAGTAAAATTGATATTTGTGTAAAAAAATGTGTTTATTTATGTCAACATTTAAAGTACCTTCATCGGTAACCTGTAATTGTAAATGTTTTTTTAAAAATTGTGGACTTTTTCAAACAGAAAACAGACAATTTTACTTTGTAGATAAATATCAACTTCTCATTGTAATACAGGCCCGGAGGTTGTTTTTAATTTTCAAAATGAAGTTTGAATAATCAATATAGTCCTAACACAAATGTTTTGAAAATGTTGATTCTTTCTTTTATTGGGGTATGTATTTTTTATTTAATTGTGATTGCAAATAATGTGTTAATACATTTCCTAAATTTCAGAATAATGTTAAATGTGACAACTCCTTAGAATTTTGGCAAAATGAATTCAAAATAGTTATACTTAATATTACACCTGCATCTCTTAAGGGAACTCTGGGTGTAGTAACAACTCAAAATGCCTCATTGAATGAACTCAGTGGTTTAAAAGACATAAAAAAAGCTTTGGAAATGACCATCATTTGGCCAATTCAACACGCAGATGCTTTTTACAGATTAGGAATTCCAAGGCCACGAGGTATTTATGTATTTAAAATATTTTTTAAAACCTTCCAACCTAATAATAGAAGGATGAATAACTGTCCATGAATCAAGCAAGTTTTTTTATATTTGACAATACATAGATACACTTATTAAAAAACTTCTCATCTATATAAATATTATGTGCCTATTATTTTATGTAAATAACAAGGGGTGATTTTGTGTATGTATTCATGTATTTTTATCGGACTTTCGTATAATTTTTTTTGTTCTCAATAAATAATTGTGCCCTTACGTTTTTGTTTTTTTTTTTTAATGTTTGCAATATAATATATAGGTATTTCCTAATGTATAAGCTATTATATAATGTATAAGCTATGTACACAAGAATTGTTTTTTCTTTTACGTAATAGGAAACGTTAATGTAAATACATGTATTAAATTTACATAAATTTTCAACATAGTTGTAATATTACATACTTACCTAAAGGTATTTTTTTCTGAATAAACTAAAAATAAAAAAAGCTGATGTTAGTAAATATTAGTATAACCACTTACTGACTGTTTTTGTCTACCGGTTTCGAAACGTACCCGTCTCTTCGTCAGGACAGTTGGTGAAGTGAGTGTCTGACAAAGAGACTGGTACGTCTTGAAACCGGTAGACAAAAAAGTCTATAAATTGTTATGTACTAATATTTACTAACATAAGTTAAAATGTTTGATCACGATGTTAATGCTTTAAACATAAATAATGTAATATATAAGATTTTTCTTAATACTTATAAATATTTACAGGGGTACTGCTTTATGGTCCACCTGGATGTGCCAAAACTTCACTGGTGCGTGCTTTAGCCAGCTTAGGTACATTTGCTCTACTGTCAATATCAGCTGCAGAGCTGTATTCTCCGTATGTTGGAGATGCAGAACGATTAATTTCACAACTATTTCAGAGAGCAAGAGAAAATACTCCATGCATTATCTTCATTGATGAAATCGGTATAATTAAATAGATAGAAAAAGAAATATAAGTAATGTAACTGCTTTCATGCACATGCCTAATGTTGTCCGTATTTTTAGATGCCCTTGCTGGATCTCGTGGAGAAAAAAACCAAGTTAATTCTGAAGTTCAAGACAGAATAATTGCGTCATTACTTACTCAGATGGATGGCGTCGGGCATAGGATGTTATCGGCTGATAAAAATAGGGATTTTGAAATCGTGAGTACTGTTAAAATAAATAGGCGATTCTATTCTTTAAAGGCTAAGTCGTCTGCCTCACTCCTTCCTGATGAGACAGCTATAATAAATTAAATGTGATTTAGTTTAATCCTTAAGTTTTTTTAATGTACTGTTTTCAATTTTTTTTTTTGTATATATGGTGAAAAATCTAAAATTGGATTATTTTAATTATTTATCTTGAGTTATAGAATTTCACATTTTTTGTTAATAGTAAAAATGGGTAAAATCAACCTGATGGATCATCACAAGATAATTATTCTTCATTAGCAAGGATTAAATGTGCGAGAAATTTGTGAGAAAGTGAAGAAATCTTTTAGTGGGATTCATTTTATTATTTAAAAAAAATTAAAATATAACATTGTGGGAGATTTAAAAAAAGGCGGCGACTAAAGAAACTTACTGATGCAGGAAAGCAATTTTTAAAAGTACTATTTTTAAGATCAAGAAAGAAATCCAGACGGTAACCTAACTCAAAATCTCGCAGATGCCACCGGTGTTACAGTCTGTTCATCTCTATTTTGAAAAACATTTATAAAATCGGGCCTCAAAGGATGTGTTGCAAGAAGAAAGCCATTACTACGTTAAGAAAATAAACAGAATAGATTGATTTTTTTTTCTTCAAAATTTGAAAATTTCAATTTTCAACTCATCAGTACACACAACACAATACTTGATTTTCAAGAAAATGTGAATTATGGACAGTGGAAAATGGAATCAAGCGTTGTGTACTGATGAGTCGAAATTTGAAACTTTCGGTTCCAATCGTTAATATGTGAGAAGAAGACCCGGAGAAGAATATGGCGCCTACTCCTCTCAAACACAAGAAAATTTTATCATGGTTTAGGGATGTTTTCTGGATCTGGCGTTGGTGACCTCGTAAGAATACTAGTAAAATAAAATGCTGTGGGGCATTTGAACATTCTGTAGGAACATGCCATTCCCTCTGGAGAAACTAATTGGCGATAATTTTGTTCTACGGCAGGATAATAATCCAAAGCATACAGCCAGGCAGGTAAAAACTTATTTTACCCATAAAAAAAATGCAGGGGAAATCTTGATAGGAAAAAAACTGAAAGGTGCTTAAAAAATTAAAAATACTTCTACTTGAAGAATGGGGAAAAATACCGCAAGAAATCATTAAAAAAATATCTTTTTAGCATACCAAAATGCTTCAAAAGGGTGGTCATACAAAATCTATGTATTTTTCTGTAGTTATAATATTATTTAAGTGTGTAAATTTTGCCTCAATAAAACAGTATTTTAAATGATTTTTTTGCTCTCAGAAATCTTCACTGTTCCCTTATAAATATTTTGTTCGAATCATGATGCATGAATGTAGTAAAATGGTTAAAAATGGTGTTTTCTTTTTTCTAGCAGGTAAAAAATATGACATGAATTCTTTATAAGACAGTTATTTAATGTAGAAGAAAATTAAGAAATTGACAATTGTTATTGTGGTTACGTTTTTTGGAATTGAAATTTTGGAGTTTTCGGACTAATGTATTGATTCAAAAATTCTTGACAGAGCAACTAGAAATTGTAGTTGTGGATCCATAACTAGTTGCCATCACTGTAGTTTTTCCACAATTCAACAATTAAAAATTTAGTTTGATTTTATTATTTACTAGCGGACCCGACAGACGTTGTCCTGTCCGAACGTTGGCTTGCCTGCTATTAGCTTGGAAAAAGACTTTTTATTGATAAGTCGGTACCTATTTACTTGTATATGGTTGAATTCCAAAACATAATAAACAAATATGGCATTCTTTTAGCAAACGTCAAACTCCGGTCTTCTCATCAACAGAGGGGTGTACTTATGTAGAAATACGATTTTTTAAATGTATTGAATTTAATATTATTTTAGTATTACCAAAAATTCAGTAAAAAGAAATACATGGGTAGAAATAATAAAGAAATTAAGGAAAGAATCTGATTGAGATCCACAAAAAACAAATGCTGTTTATAAACATTTAAAAACAAACTTTTTTTACACACAAAAAAACAATATCTTTCCATTTTTTGTAAATGTGTTCTCGTCGTATGCAACCCTGGTAGGTCGATGAAAAAAAGATTTATGCTTCTAACTTTTTTTTCACATAATCCATTGAAAAGTTTAATATCTACGAACACGCACAGCGCAAAGATCTATATTTCGCTGAAAATCGCACGTAAATCAGTTTAGCCGTTTAGGAGAAGTTCAGTAACATCACACGTACAGAGGAATTATATATATATAAAGATACGAATTTTCAAACACTTGTTTTTCTTCCTTAGATATTTATAAATTTGCATATCGTGTGTATACTGGCAAAAAGCTTTAACTCTCAAATCCCTGTTTTGAGAAATCAAGCATTTAAGTTTTGTTCCAATTTTACTCTTTTATATCTTATTTAATTAAAGTAAGATGTTAAGTGCTTATTTAAAAACATGTCTTTGAATTTTCCGTTTCTTAATTTTATATTAAGCAAATATAAGGGTATTTTAAGCTTTTAGCCTGAATAAAATACCGGGTACACGACTTAACCTTAAATTTATATTTAAAACTACAGATATATGAAATTTAATGTGACTTAGTGTAATTTGACAGTTTGTAAAGCGTTAAAAACTTTACAAAACTGCATTATTAAGTCAAATCCGCATATTTTCGAGTTAACATTTTTTGCCAGTATACCCACAATATTAAACCTTGAACCTTTTGTATTTTTTCTTCTTCTTTTTGTTACAGGAATATGAAAATGATGATGACGGTGTGATTGTTATTGGTGCAACCAATCGTCCAGATATGGTAGACGCTGCCTTGATGCGTCCCGGGAGATTTGACAAGCATATTCTTGTACCTCCACCCGATACAGATGCAAGATTAGATATTTTGAAAACTTATACATCCAAAATGCCACTGGCTGAAAATGTTGATTTATTTTACATAGCCTCACAAACTGAGTGTTACTCAGGGGCAGACCTTAAAAATATTTGTTCAGAAGCTGCTTTAATAGCAATGACTGAAGATGGCATGGATGTGTCTACCATAACATGTGATCATTTCTCTAAAGCCCTCACTGCTACTAGACCATCGCTTAGTGAACATCAAATAAAACAATATTTCAATTTTAATTTAAATAAAGTATTTAGTTGACAATCATGTTTATTTAATTTAATATTCCCATTAAGGTATTGGTTATAATATATGTAATTTAACTAGGTTATCCATTATAATGATATTTAATTGTTAACTTGACTGTAGCAAATACCTTTTAGAATATAAAATGTATAGAGATATGCTAAAATGTACATTGTTGAGATCGTAGAACAACGGCGGATTTGTGAAAAATGCGACATTGACTTTCTTTTATACTTGAACTTTAAAAATAATACAGGTGTCCAAATACTTGACATAAAAAAAATTTAGGGGGTAGAACACCCCAAGGGCTGTAAAAAAGGGCAAATGTGTTCAATAAATTGTGAATCGTTTCTGAGATGTAATTTTTTAAATTGTTTTTTTAGTTGATTTTGCCAGTAGCCTGAAAAACTCTTTTTGATATAAATATTAACTTTTTTTCTTCTTCACTTGTTGAACATTAAGTATGTTATTGAAGAAAAAAATAATAATATGTGTCGTTCAATCGCAAGCATTTCAAAAACTTTGGGAATAAATAAGCTTTTGCATAATTCTAAAAAAAGTGGCCACCTCCTTAGATTTTTTTTCCTTTTATCAATAAAAGATCTAATTCTAAAAAAATTACGGTATGGGCAATGTGACCATTTATTTTTGTCCTCAAAACGGGACATCTACCAATTTTTACGTAATAGTAAGTGTATTCATAACATGAACATTTATTTTTGTCGTTAAAACGGGATACCCACCAATTTTTACATAATAGTATGTGTATTCAAGGAAACAAGTATTTTTTCATTTCACTTGTAAAATGTTTTTTCCTACCATTTTCCATGCCTATGATTTCAGGAGAATGCAGAATGCTGGCTACGAGCTCACCCAGATACTTACGGGTCATAGTGGGTTCATGAGCTACCTGCATCGCTTCAAGCTCTCCGAGATTGACACCTGCCCATGTGACGATGTGACGATAAAACTCCTTAAGATTTCCCTCACCCGTTGATGCATTGCCCCTTTTGCCCACAACAGCTGGAGGCACGATGCAGAAGCCTGGGTGAGGATCTACGTAACATCCCATTGGTGATAGGTAACAAAAAACTCACACGAGAGGTAGTATCGTACATGGTCAATATAGTGCAAGCAATTGGTAAAATAAACCGAAGTAGGGAACAAAATGCCGAACACTCCTCTAGTGGAACGGAAGGCCTGTTGACTACTGCCAGCAGACCGGCTTCTCCCGAAGAGTTTTAAGTGGTTTCCTCTCCACATCAGCAAATGCTGAGAAGTTCCCGATTGGTCCACATAAGTATATTCCTCCTAATCCTAACAGTTGAGATAAATTTAAAGAAATTTAATTGCAGAGAAATCCACCTTTTTATATATAAACCTTGTATATTATAAGCAAGTTAAATAATAAAGCAACTCCCATACAAAAAAATATTGGGATCAACCACACCCTTAAACCTATTATATTTGGCAATGATAGTGGGACACTGTACATCAACATGGACAGAATCTGCCTGTGACCATCGTCTTACAGTCGTTATAGAATTGTGTAACAGATACAACATAAACTGGATTCCGATCGAACACAGAGTATCCGAAGAATCCTCTAAATATTTCGTCTCCAGATAGACATCCTCACCGTCTGATCCTCACAGTCTGATTCCCACTCAACATCGAAAATATCGCCTTCCAGCATAACAGTAATTTCATCATGCGTCAATGTTATTATTACCTGTTAAAGAAATGCACAAAATCATTTTATTTACGTTTCTTCATAAAATTCCTACATTATAACCAATAACATGTAAATTTTTTATTATTGATTTAAATTAGTTTTAGTTTTCTCCAATTTTCCCTTTTTTTCGAACGACATTATTTAGTTAGGTACCACGCCATAGAAAAGCATTGTAATAAATAATGTAAAAACTACTTGCTACAATGAAATCTGAAGAAGAAAAAGAAATCTTTTCATCTTTTGACATTTTCAATTTTCATAATCTGGTATTTTTCTATGGTGCATTTGTAATTTCGGTTTCTGTATTTGGTTTTTGTGAATCTTCGTTTTGTGATCTAATCGACATTTAATGTTTGATTTCGAGTCCAAACGAAATTTCTACGCGTGAAGTGTAAAACCATTTATAATCGTACATAAGTCATCAAAATGTCTCGTTCGGTGAGAGCTGAAACAAGAAACCGCGCCAAGGATGACATTAAGAGAGTTATGCAGGTAGTGGATAAAGTACGCCATTGGTAAGTAACTTTAATATAAATTATAAACTTAAGTATCATGTGTAAAGTTATTCTACAAATGTTTAAAGAACATACCTTTATGTTTTCTTTCTGTGATTCTAATATTTTAATTCATGATTTGAAAATCAGAAACGTCTATACCACATGCTTGACTTGTTTTCATCGCCATGTTGAATGGCGTATGGGTAATGGATAATATATTATTGACGATAAACACATTTTAAATTAAAAATGTGTCATTAACTTTCAATAAAAACTTTTTTCTAATAATGCGTGAAATTTTATTTTACTATCAAAGTTTATTAAGGTATCTTCTTAAATTATTTGTAAAAAAATTACTCTAAATTAATTGTTTCGTAAGTGAGCACCCTGACCATAATTTTACTCTAGGTCTACGATAAAAATGGACCATATTATTTAGTCATTCGATATTGTCAAATGTATAAAATTATTTTTTTTATTAAAAATATTTGTATGAAGTGGATGATCAAAAAGTATATCGCAAGATTGATTGAAATGAAGGTCAAGAACAACGAAGGAAGGCTTGGCATAACCAGGTTTATCAAAACCTCAATATATGTCATGTTTAAAAATCAGAATTGGATGTAGCTAGAAATGTATAAGGACACTTACCTAGTATTCTGTTATTTTTGTCTGTGTATGTAGTAGTTAATTGGCAAAACATTACTAGATGTCCCTGGTTCGATTCCTGGGAGGGTAAACATGAACTATTTGCTTATAAAGGGATTTTACACTGCAATATTTCACTGTCCCTGGACTGGTACCTGAAGCATGTAACTGATGACCTTATCTTCTGAACAGATGATCAAGATACGCAGCATTTACTTTACTTATTCAGTGCCCTATGCACCATTAGGTGCGGGATAAGGGTTTGATGATAGATGGTTTAAAATCTAGTACTTGACAAAGAAATATGAACGTACTTGGAAAACATTATGTCAATCGGTCGCTCCGTTGAGACATGAAGAAAACACAAATAAACAAACAAACACACTTTTGCATTTATAATAGTACGGATCAATACATATAATATACAAATAAATACATAAATTCATTCCGGGACAAGGAATTATTTATACACTAGTAGGGAACAGTTGGCTATTGCCGACTGTTACATGCTAGAAGGTTCGGGCCTCGCTTTATCGGCCCTGCGAGCTTCAGTTGATTAATTAGGATCTCGGGCACCGTAAAATTTCACCGTTTTGAGCCTCACAATTTATTTTTTGCTGTTAGAAGCAATCTAAATATAATAATAACCGGGGTGTGGTCCCGTAGCTAGTGTCACGGACCCAGAGATCAGAGGTCCAAACTTCTCACCCCGCTCTAACACAACTTGGTTCTTATTTTCTAGTGAATAATTAGTTTGGGCAAATCATAAGAACACAAATATTTATTTAAAAAATAAACAAAAAAAGAATAATCTGTCACTCAAAATAATGATTCCAAAACCACACAGTTATAATATATTGAAGACGTTGGAACGTTGACTCACGCATGGAAGGTTCCGTGTTCAATTCCTGGTGAGAACACAAAAATGAAATGTGATTTTTCTCAAAAAACCGAATAATCGGTAGGGTGCCAACCCAATCCTCCCAAAATCTACTGATTTTGGGTGAAATCTACCGATTGTAAATGAATAAACTAAATCGTCGTTGCGCCGGCAATATCTGTTAAATAATTATTTTTTTTAAAGTATTTTTAACTTCTCATTAAGATTTCACAATTTTGTTTCAACAAAATATAGTTAAATATTTTTCAAAATAAAATGACTTATTTTTCCTTTTTGTCATCAATAAAAATGTATTTAAAAATAAAATCCATTAACAAAAGATACATTGTTTAAATTATCTCCTTAAAAAAATTCAAAATACTCTTTTTCTGTTTTCTCAGCAGGCTATTGTTTCTGCCTGTCTTTTTTTAAATTTTTAATTATACAACAGGCCAGAAGGCCCAATTACAGTAGAGAATTATAGCACAGAATAGTTAGGCTTGAGAAAAATCACAATTTGAATTTTCGTATTCTCACCTGGAATCGAAACCGGAACCTCCCGTTCGTGAGTCAAGTGTCTTAACAACTAAACCATGGAGGACGCCTACTATGTTATATTTATTACGCCTATATATATCTGTACCTTAAAGCTAAAACGCTAGAAGACATTTTTTGCGAAATTGAGTTATGAATGTCATTTTGTTCATATATTCAGATTCGATTAATGCTTAAAACATTGGAGTCCTCCGGTACCTATACCACTACTGAGATAGCTAGTTCTAAAACACCGGTAGTCCAGTAATACTTTAGAGAGTCTATATTTAAAATGTTTTTTTCTTAAATATCGTTATCAAAAGCCTATAAACCTAAAAAACAGCAATTAATTGTGTTTTTACTTCATGATACATTTAAAACTATTTTACAACTTCAAACCGCTCTTCTGAACAAAATTCTACATGTTTGAACAAAAATCAACCCATTTTATACAGCAAACCTACCTTAATTTCAGCATTTTTTACGTCATAAACAAACTAACACAGAGTAATAATATAAACTTCAATATATTATATCGATACGGTATAAAGTAAAATGAATATTTATATACATTAAAGTATCTTCACCGGTAACTAACCTAAAAACGTTTAACGTGACAGCGAGAGAGACAGCGATCGAAAATCGGACGCAAGAGAGAGACAGCGCCTTAAAAAACAATAAAGGACGCATGTGTATTCCTTTTTAAACGACGTATGTCTTCTGCTACTACTGGCGTGATGAACTTTTTTCAGAACCATGTCAAGAATGACGAAAGAGCATTGGGTGGATTCATTCAACATTATTTTTTAAATTATTTCATTTGTCAATAGGCAGGTAAAAACACGAATCAGTACACCATGAGGTCAACTAATCTCCACTCGATTTCTTTTAACAAAATTTTCACCCGCGAGTAGAAACTAATTACACGAAACCAAAAAGGAAAATAATAAATATGTGTCACCCACCTTAATTTTACCGGACCAAGTGAATTTGCACTATACGTGTGAATGGGCCCGTATATGACAGACTCGATCAATCATTTTAAGCCTATGAATATCATAGATTATAAAAACAATAAAAACATAGCGTAACAATTCAAGGAACAGACAAAATATTTACTAGATAAATATAATGTTTGAAATGTATCCTCACTAGAAAATACCCCGCTGAGGTATAAGAAAAAATAAGAAATGTACCTACTTTAATATTTTTAAAATTAAGTCCAAAACAAATAAACATGCTTGATTTAAGTACGTCTTGTGTTTTTTTTTTCTTCTGTAAATTTGCAGCTTTTGCATGCACCCGCCTGGTGATGATCTGTGATATAAGCAAGATTAACTAATTTGCTGTTTTAGGGAGAAGAAATGGGTTACTATCGGTGAGACTACTATGAAGATATATAAATGGGTGCCAATATCCAGTAGCGAGCAGAAAAAGAAGAGTTCCGCCAAAACAGAAAATAAGGAAAATGCTCCTTGCTCTAAAAAGGGGCAAGACTCGTCAAACTCCAACTTTGGTCTTGCTGAAGATTCCAACACATGTATGTAACACTTATTTTCATTACAGTAAAACTGGAACTATCCTGATTAATGAGCGCCAGGCGTTATCCGAATATGCGGATATTCGGATAATTGAATTAACATTTGGTTTAGGCAATATTTTGAAATAAAATGCGAAATTTACTCTTAAGATCACTTTTTTATTGCTTTTGAAATAATACAGCAAATTGGAATCACTTTAAGAACTTACTGAAATATTTAACGAGCAGTGTGGTTCTGCATGCACTTAATAATTATTAAAATAAATTTCATCAATTTTTATAGCGCCGTTTTCATGACGGTGAGAGGATTTTTTCCTGAGAACGATCCGGATATTTGGCAAACTGAATGACTGGAGTTCAGATAAACGGAGAACTACTGTAGTTACTTCTTATATTACATAAAATAAACATATGCAATATGCATACTTAAAATATTTTTTAAAATATGCGTTTTTGTCTTAACGTTTCCTATTATGTAAAATAAATGAATTCATGTTTACAACACATATTTTGACTGTGAATCGAAATATAAGTCCAGAAACACATAAATAAAGAATATTTTGAGTTTGTCCAAATTTTTGTAGACAAGGACTGGATTCAACTCCCTGGGGAGCTGTTTATATTAACATATTACAACAGAGATGAAGAACATTTAAGAGAAGGTAATATAGAAGTCCAGGCATCTACAGGGCTTATGACCTGTCAATGGCTGTTTTTTTTGGCATTGACAGGTCATAACCCCTGTAGATGCCTGGACTTCTATATTACCTTCTCTTAAATGTTCTTCATCTCTGTTGTAATATGTTAACATAAATAAAGGTTTTAATATTGAATTGTCCAAAGAATACTTATAACTGCATAATAATTCATATTGTTATTTTTTTTTATTTTTACTATATGTTTTACAAAAGTCTTATTGTAAAGGTGTGACAATAGGAGGTGTACGATTTGTTTATTCAATAAAACTCAAATATTTTACATATTTCCAAGTTTATTAATATCAGTATAAAGTATACACGTGGGAATTGTGTATGAAACACAATATCAATATGAGGTGGACTCTTAAGGTGATTTTCACAAAACTGACGCTATATAAATTATCAGAATATAAATCACTCAAATGCTGTTCTCGGTTTCTCTGACATGACTTCATCTTTTTGTTAAAATTTTCTATGACATTTTAACATAATTGGGGCTCCATCTCACCAATATGTCAGATTATCTTATTCTTTTGGTCTGGAATTGTTGCTGGCTTATCGGCATACATTTTTTATTTCAAATAGCCTCAATGATAAAAGTCCAGCGGTCTCAGATCGCAAGATCTCGGCAGCCAATTGATGTTTCCACTTCAAGAGAGATAATCTGACTCTGAATTGAGATTGCAATAGGGCCATTGTTTCATTGTGGCAGGTGGCAATGTCCTCTCTTTTTTTTTTAAAAATAAATTCGTATTTGCGTTTTTATGATTTTCGCAAATATTTTAATTTTAGGGGCATTTTTAATGAGTTGTAAAAAACACAATTTTAGAATATTTAGGAATCAAGTTTAAGTAGATTGGGGTTTGAACTTCGGACCTCTGATCCGTGAGTCCGCAACACTAGCTACAGACCACAAGCATTGTTAAAACCACATACTTTTTTCATATCCGTATGACGCAATTTGGCCGTAAAAAAATATATATGGTCCGATGAATCCACTTGCTCAAAAACCGCACTAAACTGTGACTTTTTATGGATACATAGGTTTATCGACAATCTCTTGGATTTTCTGCTACCCAAATGTGGCAGTTCTGCTTGTTAATGCATCCATTTATTTATTTATTTACATACATAAGTTTATTGCACATTATTTGAGACAATAAGCCCCTGGGATTAAAAGTCCTGTGTTGAGATGGGACGAGCAATTATATGACCCAGACACATGAGTTTATCACCACAAATATAGGATTAGAAACATAAAAAATAATTATAAAAATATTTTTTAAAACACATGTGGCACACCAATATGGTAAACAGTAAACTCAAGCATTCGGAAAATTGAGGTGAAAATGTGCCCCATCGTTGAAGATGATTTTCTTTATAAAATCAGCATTAATTTTTAGTTCCTCCAGCATACAATCGGTGAACGTTCAGCGATGTATAGCGCTCCATTATTAATTTCATATATTGTAACGACTATATTTCATCCTGCCCCATTTAAGCAGCGAGCACAGGTCTAAATGATATTTTTGCTACATTAAAATTCAAGCCTGGCAAAACCACGTCAGACTGTGCATTTAAAAAAAAGCAAAAGAGCGCCCGTGACAAGCGGAATAAACGTGTAACGTAACAAAATCTAAGATGTAGTTCTTTTATATCGAGGAAGCGTGGCCTTACGGCATGTAAGTACTATGTAATTAAATTTGTAATCGTATTGTCATTTCAATTTGTCAGAACACGGAATCTAATGATGTATTTTTGTCCATAATTATAGGCTTCCTAAATACCCCATTTTATTTTTTATATATTTAAAATATATGGTATATTACCATCTTTATAATGGATTATCATTACATCTGTCTAAATCTTGACAATTTATGTCAATTTTAATTTATAAAATCTGAATTATTCAACCCGATGCCAAATCGACGACAATAAGATCGGTCAAAGTTTTATTTAGAGGAATGACGCAGACAGCTATAGCTTACGCTAAGATGTTGGCCGGATGTACCTTTAAAAACTGGAACCTTTCACATAATACTCGAGCTATTTGAAACAAAAAAACTTTGAATGTCTGCAAAGAAGATTTTAAAGAATTTAACGTGGATGATTGGTGTCAAGAATCAAATATTTAATATTTATTTTCATTTTTATTTAATTTCTAGATCATTTGCAATTTGGTCTTTTAGATTTTATATTTAGCTAGGTAAACGCACAAAACTTTATAATTTTTGCTTGTAAGAATAAAATTGTAATTTCGAGAAAATGCCTTTGTTATTTTGCAATCACCTGGTCTACGTGTTTTAATTAGCAATACAGTGATTATTGAGGCTCCGAGATTTTTTAAATTTTGAATCCTAATGTTTATCTTGATTCTTCACACATCTTGTGGAAAGGTCGGACATAATGATTGTCCGCATTTTGGAGAGATTCTCATCTTTACTGGTTAAGCGACACTGGTGAATAGCGTATATTTTGTGAGAGATTTAATCTGCATTTATTTGTTCGGTTTGCTTTTTGCATTGTCTCACAACAATGCACAGAGCGTAGCTGTCAACCAATAAAGGCACAATTTAATTTTTCTATATAATTAAATTACAATTTTTTTGGAAATCTTTTAAATATGTTAATACATTGATACCCGTATGCAGAGACAAAACTTAAGGCGAGGAAAGTACATTCTAATCTCAAATGCGGAGAATAACCTAAAGGTGAAGACAATAGAATGTACTTTCCTCACCTTAAGGTTTGTCTCTGCATACGGGTATTAGTGTTGACATTCTTTATTAAAAAAGTTGGACATTTTTCACACTCCTCACAAAAGGACTTTACAATATCTTTAGATGTCATTTGTCAAATATGACATTTCTAAATTCAACTGAAAAAAATGGCGTACAATTAAAATCGCACACCTCCTATTGTGACACCCTATATAAGGCCCTACTGTGGATTCCTAACTAAATCACATAAAATATTCAGTAATCTGTTTTAATAATGCATATTTTTTTATTAAAATACTTTTATTTATCTAAGCAAAGACACAACTCATAAATTCCTTTCTCAGATTGATGTTTTAAATAAGGACAAGTATTTGAAATATTAAAAATTAATCCCTACCATCAATAATCCCTACCATTAACATCATAAAATCTGAATTTTATCTAACTAGTTTTATCAGTACATATTTTTTATTAAGGTTAAATAATCTTAATTTTTAAACTTGACCTTACCAAATACAATATGCATTTGATAAGAAATGAAAATGACATTATTTATTATGTATGACTTTATTTATGTCCGGTCAAAATTGTGAATAATGTGCAATCTGTTCATATTGAGAATTTAATATATTATGTATTATCATTATTGGTCACTCAAAAAATTACTGCTAATAATATTTTATATATAAACTATTATGCCAATAATAATTCTGTACCTCAGAGGCAGACGGATGCAAATCCAGATTTTGTTGAATCGACATTTCGATTTTCGTATCCAGTTTATCATCATGTCCATTGATTTTGAAGAAATGTAAGCCTTATAATAAAAGAACCAATGTATTAAGAGACTGAAAATAGAAATTAATGCTATAAATTATTAGAAATTACTTGGAGAAAGTACATTCTTTAGGCTTGTTTTAAACATTTGATATTTAGATTTGCATCCGCCTGCCTCTGAGGTACAGAATTATTCTTAAAACAAATTGTCTTTTTTTAATACTAAATCTGTATGCAAATTAAAATTTTGGTTCTTCAATTTTAGCAGCAACCATTTTAAAATATATATTTATTTTGAATCTGCGATTAATATTTTATCCCTTTTTCAACTTTGATACTATAATTAAATTCATTTTGCAGGCTTCTCTACTGTCAGTGATTCTCAGGGTCCCATGGACTTCTCCTCGTCGCATATGGCATTCTCAGAAGACTCAAACTCTCAGAGTAGTGAACCAGGAACTGCCGCTAAACGGTTAAAAACCGAGTGAACTGGTGTAGTGACAACTTGAGGTACCAAACACATGAACTTTGTATTTAGACATTTGTTCTTAAGTCTACTTTAGTTCTGGACGTTCGTTATGGTGTAACTAGGTGTAGAATAATTATTTATGCTGGAGAGCTTTGTTTATATTTTAATCGTGTACATGCAATAATCAAACTAGGTATTTTTTGGAAACCTTAGAAATAATCTAGCTCCTCTAAAAAGTGAGAAGTTAACAGAATTAAGAAACCTAATGATAATGAATGTTCTACTTGGGATACATAAAACATGGCTGAATCATTTCATATACATATATTAAATTGGAGTTAGGTAGGGTAAAATAATTGTGAATCATTTTTTATATTTTTATTGAGTGTTGTTTACATACACATTATTATTTTCAAATTATTTATTTCTCTTTGAATTCGTTCCAATCAAATCCCAACAAGTCTCCAAAAAAAAATTCCATTGTTATAATCTGCAATAATAAACATTTTATTTTCATTTGTGTCAGTTTTGAGTGAAAATGGTTAAAAAAAAATCCATGAAATGTTTTTTTTAATTCGCATTGTTGTTCATTTTTTGTATTTCTCAACTTCCTACTGTTAGAAAAAATGAATTATGAAAAAAAAAAAACAATTATTTAAACATTGTAAGATAAAAAGTGTGTAGTTTAATAATTAGAATAGTGATTTAATAATATGTATGTAAATATTTTGGCCTAACTGATTACCACGAAGCAATAAATAGATTAATGCACAAATAAAACAATTTATATTATTTTATTAATGTTCCAAAGAATTCAAATAGAAAATCCTTCTTTCAAACCACTAATTATATCACGTTTTTAAAATAAAACTTTCATTAAATATTATTGTCTATGGGATTGTGAAAAAAAACATCTATTTCAATAAAGACAAAGGAATTGTTGGGGAATATGGATATCTAGGCAATTAACGAGATCACTCACACTGTGTAACATTCACCATCCTGCCCATATTGTATCTCTGTTAAGATGAGTGTCTACAAATGTTAGGGCATATTTAAATTGTCGGATTATAAAAAGTTGTGTTTTATAACAATTGTATGCATATTAACACAAAGTTTATTCCATTTTAATTTCAAAGCCAGGTATGTAATATTATTACACACTTATGGTCCTTTACTGATTTTTAATGTCATCAACATTTAAATTAAGTAAGTTTATGCTCTGTATTTAAAGATGTACAATCTGTGTTAGTTTCTTAATAAATATATTTATAAAAATAATATATTATCCATCTAATGGTGAGATTCATTTGAGTTCCATTCCTTGTTGGGTCAACATAAAATGGTAATTTATTGTGATGTTCCCCTGTAATATTTCATGTTGCCCAGGAGTTGAATCTGTAACATATTGTATGTGCCAAATGCCAATAGCGTATTATCAATTTATCATGTAAAAAAAGACAATCGGTTATTAACACTTAACAAAATATGTAGTTCTGCATATTTTTTGCATTTAGAAAATGAATGTAAAATTTTGTTTATTGAAAAGATGCACATAGAGATTTAGCTATCCTAAAATTTGCACACGGGAGATATTACAGATTCAATTTCCATATTATAAGTAACAGTCATTTCACGAGGCCGCTAATCGACCTCGATGTTTTCATAAAAGTTTTTAACTTAATATTTCAAGGATGTGTCTAACTCAATTCTACAAAACTCAATAGTTGTTCATTTGAGATAATAAATAAAATATTAACTTCAATCTTTTTTTTTTATTAATCGATTGGTATTTTTTGCAAATTCAATGTAAAACAGGCTAGAGTTAAATTACGTGGTATAAGGTTATTACTCGAACATAATATGCCATTCACCATCACAAACTCCCTTTTCTAAACGGGTAGTAGATTTATATAAATTTGAATGTTAGAATGTAATTTTATGACAAATTATTTATCTGTAAGGACATTCCAGTATATTTATACATATTATTGTGTATGTACATACGTACATACATAATGCAAATGTATTGATACTGTGAAGGAATGGAAAGGAAATTAAATTGTAATTAGTGGAAAAAAGTGTTCATGTATGGAATGCACCCACTTTTGTGAAATTCGCCTAATGTTTTTAGTATTTTTTTAAAGCATGAAAACTCTGATTAATTAGATTCTAAAGAATAACCCAGATACAAAGCTTTGTATGTTTTTAAAAAAATAAAATGACGCCTAAACCTTTTCATTTTCTGCCATTGAACCATGTACTTTTTCACAAAAAAAAACACTGAATAAAAATCATGTAATAAACTACTACTTTGGTACTTTGAAGCCAGCATTGGTACAATATGGGTTACTTCGCTGTCTTGTACAACTTTATAATTTAATTGGAATTTTCGCATGTTTCTGATTCTTAGTTGTGTGCAAGTATTAATCGATTTGGAAGACCCACATATGTTTTACATTATTTATCGCTAAATATTTAAGTTTATGATAGGTTTTATAAATATGCCAAATCTATGTACATAATATATTTTACATCTTGATGTGTGTTTGATGCTTGCAAAAAAATGAAAGCATAAAATTTCAGACATTGTATGTACATATATGGTAGCTGTGAATGTCAATGATCTTACATTTTATCAATGTGGTTGTATTCAAAATATCAATAATTGTATGCCAAACGCATATTAAAAGTATTTTAAAATACAAAACCCAAATCTTTTATTTTTTTATTAGATAATACTAATGCCATTTCATCGCCCGTTTCTGTCGATAAATTATTGTTTTTTAATCAGTTTTATGGTAAAACATAATATGATTATTATATTATTGTTTTATTTCATATCCTGAGTTGTATTATTCATTATACTTATTGTCCCTATTTGTGTGCCCGCCACTGTATACATAGGTAATATAATCGCACTCAACAATGAAAATAAATTTATTAAAATGTACATACATATTTGGAACATTTATGTAAATGATTACCTCATTTCTTTAGTGAAGCATTTTTTTTTAAATCGCTTGCTTTACTGTCATAGAAGGATTTTTATAAATATGAACTACCTTTGGGATGAAGTTATCGACTTCTTCCTGCGCAAGTTTTTCCAATTTACTCTTTTGAAGAAATCGAGCAGTAAATATTTCTAGAATTTTTTTAATCTCATTTTCACTTCCGTTTTCACCTAAAAACATGTACCTACATAAAAGATATTTGAGAATATATTATTTATTTTATTTTTTGGGAACTTGAATAAGATCTCGCTGTTTTTTCTAAAAAAAATAATTATTTATTAGTAGTAAAAAGCATGTCGATGGCTTAAAGCTAAAATATTGTATATCCATAAATCTCAATACTAATGAAATTGAAATTGAAAATTTGCAAACCTTGAAAAATTAGTGTTTATTTTTTCAAAAATAAGGTTTTAGTTTCATAAGATAGTATTTAAAATTTTTTGTGTAAAAACAAAGTTGTTTCCCAAATTGCATAGTGTACAATTATAAAAAAGATAAAGTTCATGGAGTTAAAATATTTTGGCATGGAAATAATACTACCCGGCAGGTGCAGCTTTTTGTTTCTAATAAAACATTATTGAGATATTATAATGAATGTATCAATTTATATTGATAACAGTTAGATAATACATGAACAAATTTCTCTTTTTTTAACAATTGAAATTTAAAGAAATGAAATATATTTCGACTGTAGTGTAAAAATAAAAATATTGTTTTCGGCCACATCGTCACACATTTAGAAAACATCAATTTGATGGAATTATTCTTCCTTCAGATCGTATTTGAACTTTACTACAAATGGAATCTTCTTATTAAACCATAACTGTATTCTAAAGTGTGAACAGAATACTTATCGAGGTTTCTGTCTCGCCATCACAATTAATTGAGCTCATTCTATTGTAGATTGCATCGAGTCAGCTTCTAGGTACGAGCGACCCGACTCGTTAATTTTAAATCGATAAGTTGAATGTAATAATCATAATTATTAACGGCATGCAATAGAGCGGCAGTTACAAATTGTAATTGGTTTTCACCTCCAAACTTATCAGAAACACTGAATACAGGAGTGTCAGACTTGGAATATAGGAGACAAAATTGAAATGTATTTCAGAAAGCGAGTACTTATTTCATCAGAAACCTTTCCAGTCTTTTCATCCCATACGAAACATAAACTGTCTGCTATGTACTGATCAAGAATTGTAAAATTATATACTGATAATTTACGTGTATAGGATATTTTCATTTACCAGCAAAGGTCACATAAAAAGTTATCACTCTGAACGTTGTTCCATCTCATTATTCGACCTGTTTTTGTCTTCTCGATTCATTTTCAATGCATCGCATTCTCTCTTTTTACGAAAGTTACATATTTTCTTTCGAAATTTATCCAGTACATTGTACCAATTACATTTAGGGCATTCATTTTTCCTTGGAATGTGGAAGCTTAGTGGTGTTTTGTATGGATTAAATACTTGCATTTATTAAGATTTATTTACAGCTAAAATTAGATGGGACAAAATTCGTCTCTATAGACATTTTCGAAAAAAAATTATAGTCCCAAAACATTGTATATGATATTAATTCAATATTTTGGCATTCGTATCTCGAGTGCTTGGCAGAATGTAAAATGTATTAATGTTCTGAAACATTGTTTTTGATGTAAATACAATATTTTGACATTTGCATCTCCAGTTTTCAGCCGTGTGTAAAATACATTTATGTTCCAAAATATTGTATCTGATGTAAATAAAATATTTTGGCATGATCCTATCTTTCTGGCAGCATACAAATACCATCTCGAAAGAACGCCTCATGCCATGTATTGTCATCTTCATAAGAACGGAAGTGCTGCTCAGCCAGGCCATGAGTCATCGGTAGAAACAAGTAGTAATCGGAAGGAGCAATGTCCGGTGAATACAACGGGTAGGTTAGGTTTTCCCATTTTAGCGTTTCCAAGTATGTTTTGACTGGCCTTGCAACATGTGGTTGAGTGTTGTCATTCTTATCCTTATTCTTAGAGTTGGGGGTTAGTGCTATGCAAGCTCCTGACGTCACTGCAACCTGTGAAGATCTATTGTGACGGGTCCCCGCGAATAATTCTCGCCCTCCAAGCCCAGGTCTGTAAAGAGCCTGGCTATTTTGTGGAAGGCGGGAATTTACATTTTGTTTAATATCCCCCTCCAAGCTGTAAAGTATCGGTCTATTAGGCAGGGAGCGAGCTCTTTAACATCCTCAGGTTTAACCAGTGGTCCCCCGAGGATGAGGCTCCTTTTATAATGCAAAGCATCACACTCACATAGTATTGTGTATAGGTGTTTCCTCATCTGCGCTGCAGAACCCACGTCTAGAAGTTTCGGAAAGGTTCATTCTAGCAAGGTGTTTGTTCAATCTGCGGTGCCCTGTAAAGGCTCTGGCGTTATCATGCTGAAAAATTACTTTGTTGTGTCTCTCCTCATATTGCGGCCATTTTTTTTATTTTATTATTTTATTTAGTTCTATGATTAACATAGTCTAATATATATTTACAACACAATATTTTTCCTTCAATGCTCGGCTCAAACGCATCAATTGTAGTCAATAGCGATCTCGTGATGGTTTCATTGAGTTTGAGAAGCTAATACCCTACAACCCAGCTAATCATGGTGCAGAGCAGAGATGATGATGTTCGGTGATATTCCGACAGAGCATGGTCACCGTAAATCTCCACAAGAATTGTATGTGCTTCAGCTGCGGTTTTTTTTTAAAAAAAGTAACGCAGTAAAATTCCCCGCAAATACATTTTTTTTTCAAAGCCGACATGTTTAATGCTGTGATAAAATATATTGTTTTCACTTCGGCGGGATAACATATATTGTCATTTCATGCCTAATTGTGGAGTTTCACGATGAAGTTGGCTGTAGTATTGCCTGATGTAAAAGGCTAAGATAACACCACGTGTCGGGAAACAGGGAGAACTTATTCAAGTCCCCATTACTTATAAATATATATAATAAAAACATTGTTTATGGATATTAATTTAATTTGTTACCGTATTTTATTAAATTGGTTATTAGTGTGTTTTTATTTAATTTTACAGTTCCATCTCTTTGTCGCTCGCCGAATTCTTTAAATGCATCTCTGAATTTGCAAAATGGATTTCCGAAGGCTGGTTGATAATTTACCAAAAGTCTCACATATTCATCAAAAGTAACTTCATTGTTTATGGTTTTATCAAATATGTGGTAGTTTACTTCATTCATCAACGTGTTGATCTGAAATAGGAATGTGAATTAAACATATATATAATTTTTTAATGACAATGTCTTTATAAGATAAAACGCAATACAAAATAAGAATGATTAAACTTTCTTCATCCAAAAACTTCAAGAAAGTTGTCAGTGTTTAATTTTTGTTTTATTTGTTTTAGTTATTTACCTTCTTATGGAATTTACCCTTTTACTGAAAACTTTATTTAAATAATGATAATTTAAAATGTCTACTTTGCATCCGTATATTCTTGTAGTATACAGTAAAGATTAGTTGTGTAGATTTTTATTTTTAAATATTTTAGTTTCGCGTTGTCTTCCCTTCAATCTATTTATAACCATTTTCCAAATAAATAAATTTCTAAAATACCTCAAAATCAGTTGGGTAATATCCGACTGCACGCAAAATATCGGGTAATGTAGAAGTAGGAATACTTTCAGATATTTTTCTAAGATACGGTGTATAATCCCCTTGACATAATATTTGGGCGTAATAAAAAAGCACTTTCATTTGTCCAAAAATCCACCCAGTTCGCCCTCCTTCAATTAGTGCCATATATGGATTAAGTCCTGGTCCACCCTCTTCAGCTTTCGCCTCGACACTTCTAAGACATAATTGTAATGTTTTACCAAAGCCATTGAATTTCCTTTATTTTTGGTATTACAACAATAATTTATTTGAGTTTTCCAAAATTATTTTTTATAAATCTCTTTTCATTGTGGCATGAGTATAACAGAAAGGGATATTTATTCAACGTGATTTAAATAAAAACAAAACATACGCAGTAAATATCTACTTCATTACAAAAAGAGACTTAATCAAATCACCTGTAAATAAAATGTAATTGAAAAAATGTTCTAATTTCAGGCTTACAAAAATGTACATACTTTTTTCTGATATTTTTTAAACTGCATCACTCTTTTATTATAAACCATGCTGATATTTGTTTTTCAAATGAAGATTAATGATGTAGTTTAGTATTTTTTAATTATTTGTTAATAGACTTCGATTATCGTAGGTTACTGAAATGGCTAAAAATTAGACAGCAAAGAGACTATCACCCCCTCTCACTTCTGTTTACTGTACTTCATAGTCCTAACGCACTACTTTTTAACGCTTTTCAGTTCATGGTTTACCTCTTCATTCTAATTCTCAAAGCACCCTCTTAATACCCCTTTCTTCTCTAACTCTTATAGTGTCCATGCGGCTTGACTGTGGAATCATCTCCTTTCCCTTCCTTAATCTCACCTCCTCTTTCCTTTTTATTCCTTTTTTCCATTGATTTAAGGTATATATACAAATACAGTTATTTTAATTTTTTTATATCTTCAGCTTTTTTTATTTTCTATTGAATATGTTTTGTAACATGAATTATATAAATAAAACTTTTGTTATATCGGTTGGTTGGAAAAAATTGCCATTTAGCAATAAGCCCGCCAATGTACAATTTACATAATGCACAAAAGTCAAACAAATAAACAATCGAAGAAAGCAAAAAAATATATTTTTATGTATCGTATTATCATCAGGATGATTTTTTTAAAGTTTTGCAATTGTTTAATTACGCCGCGCATGACATCACTAAGTGTCTTTGGAGAGTTTTCCTGATTGGAGGGTTGGCTTCCCGGAAACCGGAAATCTATTACAACACTCTTATCACTGGTTGGTTAGAAGAACTTGTGATGTCATTTAAAGTAGTTCCTTTTTATTATTTTTTTCATACATTTTAGAGAAACTTGGCTGCACAATTAAACGCTCTAATTTTCACTGAGTGTAAGAAAACATTTTTTATATCCAATTTCCCGTAGCACTGAACTTCCTCACTGTTGAACTCTACTAACAAATAATAAGAATAATCGTGCAAGAAGACTAACTGCGTGTCAATGGTCCATTGGAGAAATCCATAGTCTCCTTCTCCTGAAGTGAAAAGATACTGTCCATCTGGAGTTAGGATGAAATTAATAACCTTAAATCAATAAAACTTTTTAAGCGATTCTTATATATTATATGCCTATGGAATTTCTGTATGTGGTGAATTTATAAATAGTACTTAGTATACCTTTATAGGGTGACCGAGTATCCCAATATGTTTGTAAGGATTTCCATCTAGAGGATGTTTTTGAATTCCTATATTTTTGTCTGTACAAAAGATGGAGTATTCTGTTGTACTTGACAGTGATGGTATTATGATAATTTTCAGTATTGGTGATGGATATTTAGGAGTCAAATAAGTTGCTAAAATTCTCTCAGTCTTATAATCAAAAACCTTGTATTTGTACTGTAATTAGTAAAGAAACATTATTATTTATGTGTGATATTATCAAAGAACCAAAGTATGAAAATGTTATGTTACTTAACATCGTCACATATTGTTACTAATAGTCCTTTCTCCTGCGGCCATATATCATTGATCACAAACTTTGGTGTAGCATATTTTTCAATGTCAACTGTTTTAAGTTTTTCAAATGAGGTTTCACCGTTTTCAAGAAGCTTTATAATATATACATTCATAATTCGATCCTCTCCAAACGTCAGTAGTTTGAGAAATTCTGCCATTTCAAAAACAATATTTATTATTGGTCCACAATGAGATTTCCTTTTCCCTATGAAACTCCATTTTGATGTGTGGCAATCATACTTTAGTAAGAATATAATAAAAGCGATGTTCTGTGGAAAACACAACAGTTATATTGAAAGATTTGTAAGAATGTTTTGTATTTGTATTACAGAAAGGTTTTTAATTAAAAGTGACTCACAAAATATGCCATGAAAGATGAATCTTGCGAGAATTCTATTTGCTTAATTTTTGTACTCGAATAATCAAGCGGTGTTTTAGAAATTGGTTTCAAAAGCATTGAATCAAACAACCACACATTACCATTATCCATCCCGCAAACCAAAAATGCACCTTTAAGAACAAAAATTTTATGAGAAGGTCAAACTATAATAATTTATAATACATAGAATTACATCTTACCAGAATAAGAAAATTTCATGCATGTTATCTGTACATTTTGCTGATCTATGTTAGAATTTTTCGGCAAGGATTCTGTAGTTACTATTTTTTTATTTGCATAGTCAATCAACGAAATGGTCCCCATTACATCTCCAATACAGCATAAAGTTCTTCAAAATAAATCAATATGTCAGAAAATATTATTTATGAAGTCAATTTAATTAAATGTGTTAATTTACCATTAATAATATGTTAAATTTACTTCTCTGGATGTACTGTAATTACGAGAATCTGTCGGAAACCTGGAAGAATCTTGTAAAACTTATTGTTAACAAAATCGACCAACCCTATTCCTTCGGACTCGGTATCTACATTTAAAAATTAAAACAATTCATGTGATATTATAATACATGATGTTAACATTCAACTATAACAATGTTTATTCTAGTTTAAAGTCTTTTTTTTTAATGAGTTATGAATTGTTAAATTTATTATTCAAAATTAATTTACTTAATTTACAAATTAATTTACTTATATATGCATCTCTTTGAATATAAGGTTGCATCTCCCCCTTTTTTTTTACTGAAGTCAATCTGGTTGATAGATCACTTTTTCCTTCTGCAAAGTAATACGATCATAATGCATTGTTTAATCGGCTAATGTTAATATATTCTTCATTCAAATGTACTCATTTGTATGTCTTACCCTCTGAATTTTTTAATGTCATGTTAAAGCTCAATGCTTTAACTCTGCCCATATTAAAATCATCAAATCGAAATAAGATTTTTATGTCACTGTCATAAATGTGAATTTGTCCATCAGTATTACATACTACGAGGTACCTGTTGTACATAAATCAATATTGTAAAAAATGGAGAGGTGGAACAATAATGTAATATCATTTTTTTATTTACATAGATGGTTTGACAGAAATTTAGCCATAACTGTGTTGTATTCTTCCCATAAAAAGTACATTTATTTGGTACATTATACATGTTTTCATTTTGTCAAGTGTAGACCATTACCATTTTTAAAAATATTTAGCTTAGGATGATAAATAATCAATTTATGATACATATTAAAAAAAGAAATTTCAAGAAGAAAATATTTACCCATCACATTCCTTTATAACACTAATACATTTTCTTTCTATTCTAACTATTTTCACAAACTCTTTGGGGATATAGTTAGAATCTCTCTTTGGAATACCATTACTCATAAATATAGCAATATATCCGATGTCTGTACAAGCAAGCAGTTGATGTCTTTTTGTGTTGTACGTAATACATTCAAAGTTCCCATAATCCAAAAGTGACGCTTTGACAATACACCTTTGGGTCGATATTTTATTCTTCTCTTCATCCTAAAAATATAAAGTATAGTCCTCATTAAAATCTCATTTTTTATTAAACTGTTGCCTATTGCTTGGTAATGGTGTCAATATTTTACCACATATCCAATGATGATTTTTCTTTGCAGAGCGACACAAAATTCTGATGAAAAAATTGGATTAAAAATAATAGCTATCACATCCTTGTTTGGAATATCCAAATATTTCATGTCTGAAAAAAATAAATAGGTTTATGTTACACCTATTATGTTAATTAAAAATTCTCGGAATACTGTTTTACGTAAATTAAAAGTGAAAATTTATTAGATTTAATTGTATTTAAATATTACTCAGTGCAAATTATATTTAAAAAATTATAACACCCTTTAAAAATTATACTGTACATGTGCGATTTTAAAATAGAAACTGTTTTTATAAGAGAAGTATTCGTATATAAAATGACTTGTTATTTTTATATTTTAATAATCCTCACATATAGGGTCTTTCCTTTCATCTGACCAATTCCACAATTTTATAGTGGCTTCTTCTTCATAACCAAAAGTTAGCAAATACTTAGCATCTACACTGAGTGCTAATTTCTTTAGTTCATGCGTTCCATGAGGGCTCAATATGTTCTTTAGTAAATTTAATGTTTCAGAATCCCAAATGTTTACACAATTGTCAGCGCCAGAATCTGCTGTAACAATAATTTTACCACTACCATCGCGTGCTATATTTGTTATGATACTTTCCTAAAATCATACATGTAAAGTGAAATATCAAACTATTTACTTTTTATTAAATTAGTTTATAATGTTCATTGAAAATCAAACAGTATTCAAACAAATCGCAAGCTTCTACAAGTATATATGGACTTAATATGCCCATAAATAAATAAATATAGAACCGAAATAATAGTGTTACGTTAGATTTTTGTTTCTGTATATTATACTTTGATAGCACAGTTTATTGTATTAATAGTGTTTTAAATGGATTTTGTTTTCAATATCAGTATGGTGTGTAAAAAAATTACTGAAAAAGATATATAAAATAACATACATGGCATTGTACAAATTTCATTTTGTTTTCAATATAATCATATAAGATTCCATTGTGTGATGCAGCAAAGAAAACTTGATTGCGTGTCTCATTATTCAGGTTTATTATAGGTGTATTCTCATTTAATCCATATATCCACTGTAAGTTCTAAAAGAGATGTAAGTTTCATTAGTCAAACTTGCTACACGGAGTTTAAATAAGGTATTTCGATGAATGAAATCAAAGCCCCGTAAAAAAGTAACAATTATCAGTACTCTTCTTAGTTGTAACATTTTAACTTTAAAAATATAGATATAACAAAAGATTATATGATCTCTTTGCACACTGTATAACATTCACCATTCTGCATATGTTTAAACATCCACATTTATTTAATGAATCTTCAAGTAAAGAGAACCCTGCGGTCGAGGTTGAAATGTTAGATGAAACTATATAAAAACTAGTTTACACATAATTATGTCTTAATAAATACCACATAAAAATCTACATTATTCTTATTCTTAAAAATGGGGATCAGTGCTATATAAGCTCCTGACATCACTATGACCTGTGTAGGTCTTTGACGGGTCCCTGTAAATTAGTTTTTGCCCTCCAAGCCTAGTTCTTTTAAGAGCCCGGCTACTGAATGGTGAGCGAGTATTCTGTTTTAGTGTGTGGCTTCTTTTGTGATATGAAGGATCACATTCACATAAAATGTTTATAGGTTTTTTATCATTTGCACTGCAGAACCTATGTACATCTAGAAGTTTCAGAAAGGTTCATTTTAGCAAGGTACTCCTGCCCCCGCATGTCCATCTTTCTTGTAACCATTGGTGTACCACACAATGTCTCCTTCCCTATAAAGTAGGGAACTATCGGGCAACTAATGTTCCATATCAAGTATAATCACCTTATGTTTAGTGCATTTGGAAGTTGAATTCAATAGTCTTTACTACGATGGCACAGTTAAAATCGGATTTTTAAATTACTACTGCTGCAAATTCCTCATTTTATAATAATATGTCATTCCACTTGTGTACATATCAGGGAACAAATGTAATAATCAAATTCTTTTCATTATTTTATTATGTTCTTGATTCGATGCATTTAAAATAACCATAGTCATCTACATAATGAGGAAGTTCAGTTGTTTTTTTTTTATTTGTCAATAGACTATTAAACTAAGCCAAAATTAAAAAATAAATAAATTATGTATTGTTTAATGAGCACTATGATTTTTTAAAGTTTTGTATTTCTGAAATTACTCTGCGTGTCGTCTCAAGTTCTCTTTCGCTTCTTCTCGGTCAGTTATGCCTATTGGTCCGTTGACCGTAAGTAAACTGAAAATCTTCCAAAACTCTCTTATCATTGATTGATTCATATGAACTAGTGGCATCGTTCAAAGTAGTTCGTTTTTATTAAAATATTTTTTTTGTATTTTTTCCTCATTAAGTAGTTACAGCATTGACATGTATAATGCACAGATGCACCCTATAGAGTAAAACATTTTTTAATGTAATGACTCGTAAACATACCCATAGTTAATAAGTTTGTTTATTTATACCATTCAACAATCATGCATATGCTACCAAGAATTGGAGGATACTCATTTTTGGTATATAAAAAACTATATTTTAACGTCAAAAAGTTTGTATTTTAACGTTAACAATCAACATTAGTTTTTGGTAAATCCCAATCAGAGTCTTTCTTTGACCCATTTATTTCTTTTCACTGGATTTTAGGGAATGCAAAAACAATATCTAATCACATTTATTATATTTTTTAAATGTATTCCTATCAGTGCAGCCCTGCAAGTAAGAAGAGGTTCACAATTGCGCTGCTAGGGGTCGTAGTTTGACGTTTACAAAAAATAATATTGATTTTGTTAATCACTCATGAACAAATATTTACCAATGACATGTTGCGACATATGTGCGCAATCCTTTTTACAATGTTTATCCGAAAGGTTTTTCACCCTTTCATGACACAAGCAGGCATTTTGGTTTTGATTCTAAACGTCACGCCCAGTTGGTGGTCGAAGAACGACTGAATACGCGTTGGGCATGACTGAGCATTTGAGCATGAATTAAGTATCATCATTTTTGGGGGCTCAGGGAGTGTCTATGTGTTTTAATATGTCAATGAGTAACAGGAAATAATAAAAATTATTAACTTACAAATGGTACAGAAACCTTGGGTTCATTGTGAATTTCTTCTTGTGCTGGCTGTATTTCAATTGAAGATGAATAAATATATTCAATTTTGTTGATTTCAGCGTCAGACGATATCATGTTGAATTAGTATACAATATCAAAATAATTAAAATAATCAGGTAATATAACTTGAACAAAATAAATATCTATCAAAATATCATGTTTGAATTTTCATTCTTTTTTATTGAGATTGATTTGCAGGTAGGTATCAAAATGTACCTGTCTTCCAATATATTGAGTTTGATGAATAATATTCATTGAATTAATGATTTCTAAGCTTGCAATAATTTTCAATTCGCGTAATAAATAAATCAGCTACATAATTTTTAGGTATCAATAAACTAATAGTTTTGATAAAAACTGTCAAATTTCTTGGTTCAATTTTAGATTTTAATTTAGTTTTTTTTAGACTTGTGTCCCATTAAATCTGTGATGTCGCAGAAAACGGGCACAAGTCAGGTTTATTTTTTCTATTTTGAGTTTTTACTGCCATTTGAAACTCCATTCAATGACACACAAGGGTAACGGGTTCAAGTTGATGTATTCGTCATTTTGACAGTAAAAACGCGATTTAACACTTGAACCTAAGTCAATATTTGTAAAAAAGTGTCAAGGAAAAACGACCCAATTCGAGTTGAGCCTTCTTACGATTATTAATTTTTAAAGAAATATTTGCATTCTTATGATTCACCCAAATATTTCACTTTGAGGACCATTTTTAATGAGTTATAAATAATGTTTGAGTATGTCCAAATGCTTGCAGGCTGGCTGGATTTCCTCCCTAGGGAGTTATTCATATTTAAATTTATTTCAACAGAAAGGGAAAACATTTAAAAGAAGGGAATATAGAAGTCTAGGCATTTACAGGGCTTATGACCTGTCATTGGCTCTTTTAAGTGGCCACTTTACACACTGTAACATTCACCATTCTGCCCATGTTTGAACATCCACATTTCCTAAACTCTTCCATCTGTTGACTTTTGTGAAGTAAAAGAGCTGATACCTTTATGACGTGGGTGAGATTCATCCGGCTGAACCAAATCACCTACTAAGCAACGCCTGAAAACAATTTTCCAATTTTTATATTTCTTCTTTTACCAGGTAGTTAATTCAACAATGTTTGAGTATGTTCAAATGCTTGCAGACTGGCTGGATTTCCTCCCTAGGGAGTTATTCATATTTAAATTTATTTCAACAAAGAGGGAAAACATTTTTGAGAAGAACATATTCCCTTCTCAAAAATGTTTTCCCTCTCTGTTGAAATAAATTTAAAAGAGTTATAAATAACTCACTATTAAAAAATGGGATCAAGTTGGGTTCAGTGGGATCCGAACCACGGACCTTTGAGTCATGAATTTAAGCGGGGGCTGGATTTCTTACCATCCATGCGCGTGCTGTAATCTAGCGTGCTGTAATCTAGCTCCTATCAGTAATTAAGATCATAACTGGATATTCAAGGAATTAGAATCCCAACAGTCCATGCACTCTATGGCTGCAAGACCTATTAGATGATTTTTTATAAATGGTGCTTTATAAATTATCAATGGTAATAGAATAGAATAGAATCAATTTTGCATTAAATTCTTTATAATTCATTTTCTTTATATATTAACAAAGCCTTTTGTACTTATTAACACATTTTTTTATTTTTCACAAACAAAAACATGTATTCTTCAAAGAAAGCTTTTCCTAGGTTCTTTGTTCATAGAAGATAATGCCCTTTCATTAGCGTGTCATTTGATCCTAAGGTCAGAATAGAGTAAAAATATAAACATGATAAAACATATTATATAGAAAAATTCATTACGTAGATACAATAAAATTATTGTGGCACTGAATAGTTATTCCCACTTGCTCATACTGTTTTTATCTACATTTAAGTTCAATGGTCACTGTAATATGCTCATTTGTATAAAATCATATGTGTATACAATGAAGTTCTTCTTTATCTTGGCAATTTTAATTATTACAGTTCCAAATATTGTCAAAAGTTTTCCGTTTGGTAAAAATGTGATGCACAACCCAGTTATCCCCACTTCTGGGCAGGTTTGTTCATACTGTTTTATTTATTTGATTGAATTTGTCACTTCTTTTTAGCACATGGTAGTAAATTTATATGATTTTCATGTAAGACAGAATTTTTTCATGACTGGACCAGTTAAACCACCTAATTATCATAAAATAACCTGAAATAATCTATGAATTACTATTGTTCATGTTGGTAGCCAGTGCGTACATTATAAATATAATTTGTAAAGCTATTTATTGGCCTTTAGGGGGAATTTATAAATTGACATTATACATCAATAGTGTTAGGACATATTTTATTTTGTTTTTGATAAAATAAATATGTGGTTGCTATTATATATTAAGTTCTTTTGATTGCAATGTTTGTGATAAATTAAATACGTATTTATATTTGGAATAACCCACGATAATACATGGTATATTAAAAAATATGATAATACATGGTATATGAAAAAAAAAATGTATAATGATAACTTTAGACAGTTCTGTTGAAAACAATATTTTATACAAATTTTGCTAGTGAATCTGTAGTTTCTTGTGCACTCGGAAGTTCTATCCTCTAACAGTTGAAAATGATCCCAAAATTTATTTTTTTGTTCTGTTTAAGAACGGAAACATTTGTTGATTTTTAAAAAAATGAATACCCCGCTTAGCCTCTATATAGATGCTTGTCAGCAGGTGGGTAAGAGTGGATATGGTAGGAGGTAATGAAAAATTCACCATAATTAATGACATATATTTAAATAGATACACTACAAGCACAAAGAAAATGGCATTTCAATTCATGGCCTTCCGTGCTTTGACAGACTTTTATTGACAGGTCAGATATGATGCTATGCAGAAATATGCAGTTGTGGGTGGTGAACTGCAGCTGTGAAAAACAAAACAAACGTATAATTTTATTCATAAATACAATCCAATTAAGATCCAATTTATGTTGCAAGTAGATGATTAGTTATATTTTAAGTGACATTTAAAAAAAATATGACAGTTGCCTACTAGTGTCATATACAGGTTGGCCAGAGAAGTGACTTCCAAGGGGAAAATGTAAGTGCCTCATCATATTGAGGGGTATCCGAATCATCCCCATGTATGTTCCGTGATTTTGTGTAGTTTTTGAGTTATGGTTTTTTTAACGATTTTTTGAAAATTTTTGACCGGATCGGTTTTTAGTTTTTTTTTTAATTTCTGGAAGGTTTTTTCAGGATTTTTTTTTTTAACTCATTTTTTTATAAAATTGTACTTTGACGCATAAAATAATCAGCTTTGTAACATTAATGGAAGCTACAAAAGTTTTGACCCAAAATGCAAAATTTAAGTTCAAGCAAGTCAAACTTTCAACTTAAAATTAAAAATCTAAAAAGGCAATTCCTTATTAGTTTCTGAGTAACTTTAAAAACTGCGCTAGGCTCTAAACTTTTGAAATAATACAAAAGAAGTGTACTTAATTCGCTGAAATCAGCCTTCAAAGGTACGGAGGTGAAAAATGCTAAGAAATGTGGCATTGTTTGGGGTGAAAATTAATTGCTCTGTGTAAAACAAAACATAAAATATGAATATATCGTTTCATTCATAAATGCAATCCAATTTATGGAATAAGCAGCTAATTAGTTATATTTTTAAGTACCTATATTTTTCAAAATTCCAACAGCTGCCAACCAATGTCGCATCCGTGTTAACATTGTAATGAGTTACATAGAAATAAATATGAGCCGAGTAATTATTATGTATTTCTCTCTATAAGATTGATCTTCATTTTATTTATAAAAACTGAAAACACTTCGCCTTGAGAATTTTTATTTTTTTATTATTTGTAAGACATTTTAAATATATTTTTAAAAAGTTACAATGTTTGTTTTAGTTGAGATTTATGCAGAGGTTTGGATACTTAGATGGGGGAGAACCAGGATTCGAAGCACAGTACACAGATAAATCTATTTCTGAGGCTATTTTGAATATCCAAAAATTTGGTGCAATTGAGCTAACTGGAAAACTTGATGCAAAAACAATAGAGGTTTTTCTTTTTAAAATTTTACTATCAATTTAAGTACTTACATTTTAACTGACCTATTTTACATAATAATAATAATGAGTATTATGTGCTGACTATGAAAGTTAATTGAGTAACTCACAACACTTTTGTTGACTCTTAAAAAACTGTAAGTAATGTACCTATGCTTTTTTCTTAATATAATTATTTTTTAATAGCTTATGAAGAAACGGCGTTGTGGGGTGAAAGATGTTTATAAAAATAGGCAGAAAAGATATTCGATATTACATGGGTGGAAAAAAAGAGAAATAACATACTAGTAAGAATTTTATTTTATTTATTTATATATGCAATTAAATTAACGAAGTTATAATGAACACTCAAACATTTTTTTTATTTCTAGTATATCCAACTGGAATCCGTCATTAGGCGAAAAAGCTGTTGCTAGAGAAATACATAGGGCTTTGAATACTTGGGCAGTATATGGAAATTTAACATTTGTTAGAACAAATAATCCTTCTTCTGATATTATTGTAGCATTTGAAGTAGAAGAACACGGAGATCCGTAAGTTTACATGATTTACAAACTTTGATAATAATACACAATAAAGAGCATCATCAGTGCAGTACATAGGCCTCCCCTTATCTCCTCATAGGTGGGTGTCTTGGGCCTCATAATCTTCAATCTCCCTCAATATCATGCTTTATCCATCTATCATTCGACATTTGAGCATCGTTACTCGCTTATTTACACGTAAATCATCCAATCCTTTCCAATTGTCACACTTTGGTTTTGCTGTGGATGCAATTATTTATATGTCTGTCTCCATATTTTCTGGGCAACTTGCAACTTATAACAGTCTTGATCTCTGCACTATATATTAGGACAGATAAAATATATTAGTTGAATACGCTTGTCTTTAGAATATTAAAAATTGAGACATTACTCCTCCAGTAAACGTTTTTTATTATTATAAATCTTTCATAGTTAAAACATCCATGCTTATGTCATTCAAAGTTGTTAGATTTTTTCAGGTTTCCTTTTGATGGCCCAGGGAATATTTTAGCCCATGCATTTTTTCCCTATGTTTTGTCCGGTGGAGACATACATTTTGATAATGACGAAACATGGACAACTTCAATACAAGACGATGAAGATACAACGACGGATTTCTTTTCAGTTGCAGTTCATGAATTGGGTCACAGTTTAGGACTTGGTCATTCTGATGTCCCTACTTCCATCATGTTTCCTTATTACAGGGGGCATGACAACACTTTGCAATTAGACCACGATGATATCTTGGCTATGTACGAACTATACTGTAAGACTTTAATTCTTTAAGTATTTTAAGGTAATCAAAATGTTAGACGGTTGATTATAGTGATTCAGTTACTTTTGTGTGTTTTTAAAAGAAATAGTACAGTTGTTATAGAAACAACAACTCTCGATAAAAAGTCGTCACTTATGTAATAATATAATCAATCGAACACTACAGTCCTAGAACAGGTTATTCTAGTGAAGTGGACTATTATATCAATTTCGTACCCATTTTTTTTCATATTACCTATTTTTAATTCAGTGCCGCAGAACAGCGCTCATTCATTATATTTAGTAACTTGTTATAATTTTTGTTACCCACTAAGTCTAGAGACTTCTGTGGGACACAATTTTTTTTAAACAGGTTTATTTCACACCCATACATATATACAATATATTATAAAATATATTTATTACTGAGGATCTTCCGCCCTACGGAAAATTTTATACAAAAAATATTTTCTAATGCGTGGTAAAAATTAGAGCCTTAAATTATATGGCGAAGTTTCTTGAAAATGTACAAAAATAAGATTAAAAAATATTTTAATGAAAACGAACTACTTTGAACAACGTCACTAGTTCATATGAATCAACCAATTATTAGAGTTGTGGAAGATTTCCGGTTTGCTTACCATCAACGGATCAATCGGCAGAACTGACCGAGAAGAAGCGGAAGAGAACTTGAGACATCACACGCGGAGTAGTTTCAGAAATACAAAACTTTTAAAACTCAAAGCGCAGATAATATGATAGATAAAAATTTAAAAAAAATTTTTTTTGCTTATTTTAATAGTCTTTTAACAAATAAAAAAAATCCACAGAACATCCTCATTAACATTTACCAAAAGGAACTTCGTCTTTTCCATATCCACTCCTAAGTAAAGCATGTGTACATGTGTAGATTCTCAATGTAGTCTGTTGGAGTTAAGGAGTTGTGACCACCTGTTTTCTAGATTTGCTTGTACATTACTGTTAAAACATTGTATAGTGGCGGGATTTTTCGCCTTCGATGGGCTTTGCTATACGGTTTAGCCATGTGGCTTAAGGCGGAGTTTTTTCAATGAGCAGCTTATGGTTGCCATATAAATCGGCTCCGCGATAAGCTGTAGAGTAGATGGTCAATTTGCGATTTTGTGCGTCCATCTGGTGAGGTCCTTGTGAATGTTCTTATGAGGAAAGATAGTACCGCCAATGGTGAGCTCATTTAGAGTAGCCAATTCTATAGGTTTCACACCATTAAAATTAGTACCATGATTCCTAATGATTGCGGGTTCTACAATGTAGGTATCCCCGACCCTAACATTAAGGTCACTAATGACAGATACTAAGGAGGTATTTTTTCATTTGAAGATCTTCTGTGTTAATAATCGTTTTTGCGAGATTATTGAATAATCTTATAATAATGCAATTTAATATTCATTCTCCGAAGTAATTTGTGACTCGGGGAATCACAAGGGAACATTTAGTGGTTATCTAGTGTCGTGAGTGTGGAAAATAACATCTATAATAGGGCAATTACATTTATTTGATTCCATATTTGAATTTGAATGAGGGCAAGAATTGATATGAGCTGGTATTTCAATTTTAAATTTGCATTTAGTCATATATGGTGAGTGATTTTTGTTTTTTAATATTTATTATTAAGCCATATTTAGTCATGCGCCCATTTAGTGATTTGAAGCATTTTTTGCCCTATTTTTATATTTGAATGGCAAGGGTAGTATCATCTGTGAATTGGAAAAATTTCGAAAATTTTACTTAATTTTCCATTGCATTAAAATATATCAACGAATCGGTCCGAAGACTAATTCTTGAGTCATTCCCATAAAGACAACTCTTTCACTACTTAAATTTTCCCCAACATTTACTTTTATTTCGACCCTATTTTATTAAGTTTTTTTTAAAATAGTTTAACCCATTGTTACAGTTCGAACTCCAATGGAAGGTGATAGCAGATTCAGTAAACCAATTGAGAGTCCACCATCAAATGGGCGAGAAAATACACCAGAAACTACAACACAAACATATACTGAAGAGAATACTGAAGCAACTCCGTCAGTGCACCATACAACAAAACATGACTCTGCTGTAACATATAGTGAAGATTATGAGGCTGTAGATGACAAAAATAAACATGATACAAAACACTACTCGCCAAAAGCTTCTCAAGAACCTCCCACTATTTGTGATGGAAAATATGATGCAGTTGCTGTTCTGAGACAGGAACTTTTCGTTTTCAAAGAAAATGTAAGTATGTGCATTTAAACATTGTATTATTATGAGCTGTGTAAGATAAGGTAATTAATAGAGTGTCAGTGTCTTCATGACGTTCCTCTTGTGGCACCACATAAAAAAACAACAGTAAACTGTATTGCCAATGGCGTATAATTAAATCCACACGTTATAAGCGTGAATTTGGCATTTCAATTTGTGGGTAGTTCCCTTCATTCTCTAAAGGACCTTCATTATAATAAAATGTGACACTATGCATAAAAATGACATCGTGTGTGATAAAAAAATCCTTTAAAAGTAATTTAATTAAATTTTAAAATATGTACATATTGCCCGAAAACAGAACAGATATTATATGTTTTCTTGTAAATACAATCCAATTTATTAAATCGATAAGTAATATTTTTGAAGTATGTAAATAATACACTGATAGCCAGGGTCGTTGCTATGGTAACAAGGTAACACAAAAATATGAGGGAATGTGTATATCTCTTTCTCAAATGTATCATGATTTACTGTCTCTTTATTTCGAATCAACGTCAGGGCATGGTTCTGCCCAATATATATCTTTTATCAATGGTTCTGACTTAACAAAAAACAAATGAAATACAAGTAATATTTGCAAATGTTCGAAACGTGAAAACATTATATTATGTATGCTAGTTGCTGGTCTCAAGATAGATAAAAAGCAGTTTTGCTACAAGATCTTTGACTGAGATTCGCTGTCACAATTTCTATTTTGTTTTTTAATTTTAATTTGCAAAAATCATTCTGTTCCATGTATCCGAACAACCAAGTTATCAAAATTTAGCCCTAAATATCTTATGTATTAACTATCTTGTATGTTTGTAATATTTTTCAGGTCACTGAAAATATATTATTTTTATATTTTATTTTTAGAATGTTTGGAGGTTTAAAACAAGAGGAAAGATTGAAGATGGGTATCCAACAAGAATCAATGACATTTTCCCTCACTTACCTTTATATATTAATAAAATAGATGCAGCATATGAAAAGCCAGATGGAACTATAGCTTTTTTTTCAGGTGTGTTAAAAAGATCTCTGTATAATGGAATCATTTGGTCTACTATAACAATATCAAATGTTTATACAGTTCACCCTACCTTGTCAACATGCACCTTTTTAAAAAATATATCATTATCACAAACTCAAGTGACTGGACGTTGTCATATTAGAATATATATAAAATTATCGACAAAAAACTTTCAAAAGATTTTATGACATATTTTTTTTATTAATAACATTTTACTTATAAGAGATAGACCCCCCTTTGTCGATATATTTTTATATACTATCATATGATAACGGCCGGTCACTTGAGCCCAGGAGCCATTGCATATTATATGCTTGCGTCATTGTTCCAGTAGATTTTTACAAAAATGGATTTTAGAACATTACATTCCCAAAAGTTACACAAGCTCATTCTGGGACAGCAAAATAAGCTTTTTCTGAGCATTCTTTTCCGATTGTTCGGTCCTCCATATTTATTTAAACTATATCAAGCCGTGATCGCCAAAACATCATAACCGACAAAAACAATATTTTACAGAACATTTCTTCCTCTCAATTAACAAGGAATAAACTTTGAGAATCAAACTCTGTCTTAACTATTTATTTTATTGATATCAATAAAATGAGTTCGAAACGAAACTTGGTTCTCAAAGTATATTCCTTAATAATCAACGAGATAAAATATTCTCCCGTAAAATATTGCTCCCATCGGTTATGATATTTGGTAATCACGACTCGATATGTTATGCAAAAAGATATTGTGATGCATATGTATTTTTTATCTGTGTACTAGAATATTTCAGACTAAAAAAATCGATACAAGATATTTGTCTTATAAACAAACACATTATACATACACATTAATACCAAAATATAAAAACTCTTTTTAAAATGCAAAGATGTCATGTTGCAATATTAAGATTTTAGAAATAATGTACATGTGTATTTAAGGTTCAAATTATTGGATATATGCCGATTCCGAGATAGTGGGTCCTTATTCTTTTCACACATACGGACTTTCTCAGGAAGTAGAAGCGATTGATGCTGTATTTGTATGGAAACAGAATGAAATGACATATTTATTCAAAGACCACCAATTTTGGAGATTCAATGAAAGCACAAGAACTCTCGATGAAGGTTATCCCAAGAACATGACACGGTGGAGAGGAATCTCCAATCGTATCGATGCAGCTATCACGTGGAATGATGGTATTTAAAACTTAGATATTCGTTTTTTCTCCAATTGAAAACAGAAAGAATTTACTTACATATTTTCCTTTTCCTTAATTATTTATCAATTGTATTTCATATTCACACTTCCATGGAGTGAAGTTATGTTTTGGAGAAAACATCAAAACTCCTATATTTACTAAACCAGTCCGATGAATTTTCAGTTAAACAATAATAACAAGAAAAATTACTTAAATTTTAATTCAATGCCGCACAAAAAAAAACTTTTGTAAAGCAATCTTGATGTATTATTTCACAAAAAATGGGCTATATACGTTTTAATAAGAAGAGCATACTCTATGATTAATTTTGATTTATTGATTTCTAGATCTTCATCCACAAATTTATGTTAAATATGTATAAATCTTATACATATGTACAAGTACTAGATTTAACTGACTAGGGATTTTTATATCGACCGTGTTCAGGTCGAAAGGCTTCAAACCACTATTCTAGAAAAGGTGGTTTCATTATTCAAAATGTGTTTTAAACAAGGTATATAGGGTCTTTAAAACAATTCGGCAAAAGGATTTAACTCAATAGACGTTTGCAGTTCAAATCCTTTTGCTAGGTATACACAATTGGTTTAAAACACATTAGAAATAATCAAACTGCTATTTTCAAAATTGTGGTTTGAAGGTTGATATGATGTACTGATTGTCATTTAGATACTTGAAATTGTTTTTCAGTTTCACTCTCAGAAAACATTATTAGTTAAAAAAGTATGCGTTTGGTTACCAAAATAACACTATTCATTATGATTTTAGGTTCTACTTATTTCTTCAAAGGCTCATTGTACTGGAGATTTGACAATACATTAATCAAGGCAGATAAGCATTATCCTTTGCCTGCACCACAGTATTGGTTTGGTTGCCCAGAAAATGACGAAACATTTATGCAGTTGCCTCTAGAAATATTAAGCAGAGGATATATGCAGCATTAAATCAAATTACAAAGTATAGAAATATACAAAAATAAATTAATACAAATTAATGTGCATATTTTGGATATGGCATATAATTATAGTTTTGTATGCTCAAGAATATGTATTAAGATTTCTATTTATCGCCATTTAAAATAGCCATTAGTTATGTAAAAAGGAGGATAAATAAACACGCTATTTTAAAAATGCCTTATTTGATCCTTTATTTCTATAATTTAAAAATCTTACACAATGTATAAATATGTTTGGGATTTGTCTTCAAATAAGTTCCAGACAACAAATCCAATATAACCTTAAAGCTCTTAGGATTCATAATCCATCATAACTATTGAAGAATTAATAATGGTAATGTTTATCACGTGTTATGTTCCAAGAATAAAGCTAATATTGAATAAATCACAAAGTCGGAACATAATAACAGTATTATCAACGTACGGAGTATTTGTACAGTTTATTTGTAAATAATTATAAAAATGAACAAATATATAACTAATCAAAGAAAATAATTCAGTTTTTGCCTCGACATTTGTGAATTAAAAGAAATACTGACAGTGCCTAGTGTTGTGTTAATTTTAGCAAGTGTTAAGTGCAATGTTCATGAGGAATGCTGAATTAACTGCAGCAGCTTGCGGGATTGGGGTCCTTTCCGGACCTCTTGGTAATGTTGAGTCTTGTGAACTCCTCGGCCACAGTCGGGTGAATGCCAACTGTGTTCATTAGTATTTCCATTGTCAAGTTACACCTGGTAAATGCAAAAATACACACTTTAGAAAATGAAACAGAATCTGAGCAAACTCAAATGAACTGATACTTAAGTGAACTCAAATGTGACATCAAACCCGGACAATCCAAAAAAATACAATTGAGTTTGAGAGAAATGCAATTTTTGTATCAAAATTTTGCATACAATTTTCATAAAGAAAATTGAGAAATTAATATTGAAAAAAAATCTTAAAACATAATATTATAACTTCATTGTTAGTGATTTTTAACAAAATCATTGGATTAGAATTGATCTGTATAAAAACTTAAAATAATGACGGTTAGTAAAAAAAACTAGTACAGTTAATTTCAATACAATGCTTCGAACTTCCAGTATTTTTGATTTTTACTAACTGATAACTTTAATTGAACACAAGAACCGAAAATATTATCAAAAAATATCAATAACGTACACAAAACTTAAAACACAATTTTTACAATGCGAAATTATTTATGCATACATAAAAATTATTATTATTATTATTATTATACACAGTTTTTTGAAAATACAGAGTAGAGATCTGTACCTCGGGAGATAAAACATGTCCACCTTTTGTTGTTTTGAAGTTAAAAATGCAGAAATTATCGCAATTTATTTTTAAAAAAAGAAATATTTGCGTTCTTATGATTTACCCAAATATTCTATTTTGTGGGCCATTTTCAACGAGATGTAAATAACTCACTATTAGAAAATGGGAATCAAGTTAAGGAAAGTATACGTAAATAAAACATCAAAGTACACTTTCTGCTTTTTTAAAAATGTTTTTTTAAGTTGAAATAAAAATCTGAAGTCCACTTTGTTTTAATGCAAAAAACATCGGTAGTCCCAGATACGTTATTTTAATATGTACTATTATTATTAAAAAAAACAATATTTTGCATTAAAGGTTCTCCATAGGTTGAAATTATCTGAAATTATTAGATATGACGTGACTTTCGTTTATAGACCCGGGTTTATCCTTTAAGGTACAGATATTTTACATGTATTGTGTATGCACCGAAACAGTCACAGTGATCCACAACTGAATTTTTGTTAAAATTCAAAAAACCCAAAAATTCGGATGGAAATATTACAAAGGCTCTGGATTTTTCAATTTCAACAATCAGTTTTTTTTAAAATCCTGAATTCATTTTTATACAAGGAAACCTATCCATCATTGTTCTTATTTTAGTATACTTTTTCTACACAGTTTTTTTATTTACATGGTACGGCGAAAAAAAGAGGTTTCGTTGATCTGTATTAAATAAATAGTGCATACTTGATGGCAGCAGCAAATCCTTGTATGACTTCCCCGGCATAAGGGCCAGCAAAGTGGAGACCGAGCACCTTCTGTGGAGCTTCCTTGAGGGCCACAGCCTTTAGGTAGCAGTGCTTGATGGAGCGCTGGGGAACAAAGAACTCTGTGGGCTTGTAGTATGCGTGGTAAATTTCAATGTTGTCTGCTCCATATCTGAAAAGAAAAATAACAGGTTTTCTCATTTGTATGATCAAAGAACAGTAGCCAGACAGTTCTACTTAGGAATGTGCTAACTTCGTAATTGAATCCCTGTAATATCGACTTTACTAGTTATGTCCGCGGACTTTCCATTTTCAACATTTTCATGGGAAAATTTGTACGACGTAACACATATTTAAGTGTGCAGAATCGCATCTATGGCATACACAAAACTGAAAATATTCAATCAATCTTGAAATAAAATAAAATGAGGATTTAAATTAAACATGTTAAATTATAAATAGATCGAGAAAAATCTAAAAGTAATATTTAAATTGGTCAAGAATGGAATTAATTTGTTCAGAATCGGAATTCAATAAAGAATATACCGTATTAGCCCGAATATAATGAGACGTATATATTTGTAGTGGAAATGAAAGAAAACATTCAAATATGAAACGAAACATTGAAACAAAAAATAATTAGGTATAAATTATCATCAGTGTCGCTTGAAAAGTCGCCTCTTCTGCCTCCAGATCTCACCAATGTAAACACACGCATAAAATGTGCATGCGATAGCCGAAAAGACTTGGCTGTGTGCGTAGGTAGTGTGAACTCTGGTAAATCTGGACACAGCCTACACACCGAGTATAGTGAAAATATTTTTTTTAGAAAGATATTTAAGCAAAAAAGTAATATGGTCACTAAAACGTCAAGTGACCATTCTAAGAAAACTCGTACTGTAGAATTAATGCATACTTATCTTCACCCAAGATTTATATCACATAAATACCATTCCCCATTAATGTTACACAGGGCACTACATTGGTATATGAATGGTGGCATATCTCAATAATTTCTTTGATACATGCAGGTAATATCTTCAGTATAGTAGTCTTTTTAAAATAAATATATCAGGTAAAACAACGTCAGGAATCGAATCCGAGACCTCTCATGGTAAGTAAACGAAGATTCATGAAACTAAAATCGACATTTTGTAGATTCAATTTGAGAGTACTTAAAAATCGACGGTGAAAGAATATAATGTTTATTAAGTTGTTTAGTCATTATGATAAACTCACTCTCTTTAAATTTATTCGAAAACATTTTCGAGAAGAGAATATGGAAGTCTAGGCATTTACAGGATTTATGACCTCTCATTCGCTGGTTTAAGTGGCCACTTTACACACTGCGTAACATTTACTATTCTGCCTATGTTTAAACATTTTCCATCTGTTGTGTAAAAGTGTAAAAAAGAGGCTTAGATCCTTTTAAAAAAATACTCAAAATATTTTCAAACTCACTCTCTTTCCGCATTCTCTTCACTCAGTCCAACGCAACCATACTCCAGGGGGGAGAAAACAGTGGTGGCCACATTGGCGTAGTCCATCTGCTGGACGGAGCCCCCATATAGGCGGCGGGCCAGCAGGCGGCCGGCCAGGATGGCCACCGGGGTGAGCTCGGGCCGGCCCTGCAGCACATCCCCCACGGCGAAGATGTTCTCGACATTGGTCCGCTCCTGGGGGGCGCTGATCTTCCCGTTCTCAGGAAGGACGGCCACGCCAGCCGCCTCCAGGTGGAGGTCCTTGGTGAGAGCATTGCGACCGGTCGCCATGAGCACTGTGTCAAACACATCTTGGTCCCTGTTGACAAGACAAGAAGAATATCAATTTTTATAATCCTGATGGATACCTCCGACAGCGTCAGCACATACTGTTTTATCTCCTAACTTCTAGAACCTGCCTCTGGCTATGCCGAAGAGCAGTCAGGCAGCTGAACATGATCACTTAGGAGATTGACATCTTTCACATCAGTGAAACTATGTTTATGAGGCAAATACTCTTGCTATTGGAGAGTATTAAGGCTAGTTTTAGTCTCATGTTGATCGTCGGCACTGATAGGTCTATACGTATATAATACTAAAAAGCGTTTCAAGGGAACGCTGAGCAGCAATTTAACCTTGAATATGTTCTCACAATTTAAGCATAAATATTTTGTTTTAGTTGTAATTTTATTTTAAATAATCATATAATTTAAGCCTGTTATATCAAAATACGACTGAATTGAAAAAAAATTACATTTTCATTTTGCAACACTAATAACAAAGTTTTATTTCCAATAATTTATAACAAGTGAATGCCGATTCAATGAATACAATTTCAATTTCTAACTTTTTGACCAATCGAGATATTATGTAATTAAGGGTCATCACACCCTTATCCACTCCGCACTCGGTAGTCCATAGGGCTTTGCATTAATATAATTGCAACGTACCTTGATCATCTGTTACGAAAATAAGGTTAGCAGGTGCCAGTCTATGGACAATGAAATATTGCAATGTAGAACCACCTTTAAAACCAATATTTCAACGTCCTGCCAGGAAATGAAACTGGAACCATATCGTAGAAGATCACGCCCACCACTGTACAAGACGGATTTATCTCTTCTCAGTTTCTTTTTTCAGGATTTTTACCTGAGAATAATCATTGAATCATGATTCTGTTTATCACACTGAACTGCATTCTTCAATTACTTAGAAAACTGAAATATTTAAATTTTTCAGACTATTTCCTAAAAGTCGTAGGAAAAATGGAAACGTAGGAGTTGTGGTAGAGTAGGATTTGAACCTCGGACCTTTGGCCTGTGAGTCCACAATACTACAACGGGACCACAACCCGGTTCGAATGTAATAAATACATTTTCATGCAGTTTATTTGGTGTTGTTGATTTATATTAGAAAATCTATTTTTACTATCGTATGCATCTATACGAAGTTAATTGTGGCAGTTAAACTGGCAGTTACATATGGCGTATTCGTGGTACGGCTTTTACGCAAATCGAGTATGTCACATCCACTGTATTGGATTTAAGTATATATGTGGTATTGCTTTGCTTCTTTAGTAGAAAGGATTCGTTTGCGGTACTGAATTTAATTGAATGCAAGCAATTCATTGATCAATTTCAAAATTGCTTGTCAATGCAGCTTGTCCTGATTAATTGAAAATGCCAAAAAAACTGTTTAGATTTTTTAACTCATACGCAATATTGAACTTACATAGACGATAAGTGTTCTTTATTTGCAAAATCCCTAGTTATAAAATAAATTATTAACATATTTCAAGTGTATCCAATCACAATCACGTGATTCATATCTGATATTAAATACATAGAATTCAATTATGCAATCAAAGAGTATATTATAATGCTAATTTATACTACTACTACAGGGTAAGTAGAGAGAATGGACCGCCACACACGTCTATCCTGGCATATATTCCTATCTTCTTCCGGTACCGTTCATTTTCGCCATATATACCTGTTTTACCATTCTACGAGACCAAACAATTTCAGAGACCCTTTCTTATACCCGTATGCAGAGACAAAACTTAAGGTGAGGAAAGTACATTCTAATTTCAAATGCAGATAATAACCCGAAGGTGAAGACAATAGAATGTACTCTCCTCACCTTAAGATTTGTCTCTGCATACGGGTATTAATCTTATCAATTATACTTGACTCAGATTTAAACTCTCGCCTGATTTCATTATATCATAATGCATAATATTACGTTCAATGTATGAATATACAGAATGAAGAAGTTCAGCGCTAAGGGAAATTTGATTTAAAAAATGTTTTCATACGAGTAACGTTTCTTGGAAATGTATGAAAAAAAAAAAAAAAATGAACTACTTTGCATGACGTCACTAGTTCTTCCAAACCAACCGATGATAAGGGAGTTGTAATAGATTCCCGGTTTATGGTAGGTCAACTGACCAATCAGCAGACCTCATCTCAACTTAGACTTGAGAGGTCACACAAGTAATTTAAAAAATACAAAACTTAAAAAAATCACAACACTGGTAATACTAAACATAAAAATTTTAAAAAAAATGTTTGGCTTTTAACTTTCTTTAGGCTGAAAAATATAGGGACATGATTGGAATATTAATGGACACAATATGATGAAATTTTTAAAAGATTTGTTTAAATATGCAATAGTGATTCTCAGAGTTGTCACTTGATAACAAAATATACTTTTAATTTGAACACCTTGTTATTTTTTTTTTTCTCATTTTCATGTTAACTGTTTCCTGCCATTCGCTAAATAAATAAGAATAATTTAGATTTTAAAAATTAATCTACATATTTGGAAAATTAAAAAAAAAACACATTCCATTCTATAAAAAACCCCCAAGGAAAAACAGAAATGTCCATAAAAATAAGTACTATTCAATAGTTGGTACACATAATATGAGGTATCACATTAAAATGAATTGCAACCGTCACATAACATGGCATGCCATTAGCAGTTCCCTAGAGAAATTAACAAATGAAATATTTACTAAGTATTATTGTGTGGGTGCAAAATTATTTTTATTGAGTCATGCAATATGAAGTACATAGTGGTCATAGTCATGACTCATCATTATTTCAACTGCGAGGTAATTAATAATACTTATTTTTTGTTCCATTTTTTTAATTTTTCTTTTTAATAAAAAACTTTATTAGCATAAATAAACAATACATTCAGTAAAAAAATGGAACACTTAAGGTTGAACTTGCCAAAAAAGAGTATGGCTCTTGGTGCTTGGAAAGTTTACAAAATAACATAAAAAAGAAACAAAAAATGCATAACAAAATAATAAAAATTAACGATTTTAAAAATTGAAGAAAAATAACACTAAATTTTTTTCAAATAAAAACACAAAATTTATAAACACTTTGTTTTACTATATTATTCTGATAAAAAATATCTACCTCATCATTATTTATAATTTTTGAGCACAATAACCATCATCATTTTCTACCCGCAGGTGCATAAGGAACAGGCACCCAGAGGTGCGTAAGGCACAGCATTGGTACTCCAATTCCAGCGTATCTGAATCATTTTTGTTAGACGGAAAATAAGATGATCATTCTTACACTTCGAAATGTGATATTGCAGGGTAGAACTAACCAACCTTTAAACCAATATTTCACATCTACCCTGCCAGGAAATAAACCCGGGACCAGGAATGGTAGGCAAACGCACCAATCACTACACTCTGGGAATTGTCTTAACGTAATATATTGAGTGTAGCCAAAGAGTCGAAAACACACACCCAGGGTTCTGGTTCTTTTTCACACACAGAACTGTATTCTTCATCAGACAAATATATATATATATATCATAACAATGTTTTTTATAATAATTATCATAAATTGTTACAAAATGAATGCCGATTCAATCAATGAAAACTGTACTTACTTAGTTAAAAAATAATCAATATATTTCTTGGCTGTCTTTATGAGTTTATTTGTTCATGTGAGTGAGGAAGTAATCTGCTATAAATATGGATACTTTTTATGATTAAGTTCATAAATATGTGAAGCATGTACATATAAAAAGAACATACATATCTATGCATAATTAAATAATATTTATGACAGGAATTTTATTTTAAAAAAAAACCTATTCATAATAATAAATTATGCATGTATAATCGTCTGATTTAAAAACAAGAATTAACATGAACACAATAAAAACCAAAAACACAGAAATAATATGACCGGACAATAGAAAGAAAAATAGCAATTTACAGTCACTTATAAGTGAATTTTCTTCTGATTCTCAATTCCATTAAAAATAAATCACAAAACAATTTAAACCGCAATTATCTCAGCATGTAGGAATATTGTATACTTTAGAGATAAAGGTTAATATTAAAATCAAAATCAAATCAACAAAGAAAGTCTTACTCTGAGTTGGTTTCTGAATTTGTCCATGTTACACGCAGTTGTCCCGATTCAGTTTTCTCTATATTCTTGGGAATGCATCGGAAGTGGAATTTGACTCCCATATCAACCATTTCACTTGTTATAACTTGGGCCATCTGCTGATCAAATCCTCTCAACACAACAGATCGAACTAGAACAGTCGCATCATAGCCTAAGTCTTCAGAAAACCAGCACACTCCAATCCAATATCTACAGTCAGAGTCAAGGTTGAGATTGAAAACCTGTTTTAATAAGTCATTTATTAAATAGGTAGGTTAGAAACATGTATTTATCTTGGACTAATTTAATCAAAGCAAATGAAGGTTAACAAAGATTAATTCATTTTACACTACACTGATTTCTTGAGAGGTTTACAAAAAAAAAAAAAATATTTTTAAAACTAACGCTAAAAATTTGACGTGATTAAATATTACTTAACACAATTGAAGCTGACATGACTCTACGAGAACTTTCATCAAACAATATAAATATATATATTTTAAATTTAATTAAATAAATATTTACATTCTTATGATTCACGCAAATATTTAAATTTTGGGGCCATTTTCAACGAGTTAAACAACTCACTATTAGAAAATGGGAAGTAAGTGGGGGTAGAGTGCAGTTAGCACCCCGGACCTCTGATCTGTGAGTCCACAACACTAGTCACGGGACCACGACCTGATTTGAATTTGATGTGCATTACAAAATGTTCCATTAGTTTTACAAATTTTAATTTTTACTGAGGAGAATTACAGCACAAATATAAGCTGTCTTTGGGCACTTCTGTTTCCTTTACTTTGCAATATTGCTGGTAGCTAGAGTATATTTGAATATCAAGATTTTTAAAGTCTTCTCAAAGAAATGAATAATTAATCACCAAAAAACATAGATTCATGTTATTATTATTATGGATAACTTGAATAGTGTCATTTTTGTAAAATAATACCCCAAGGGCGCTTTACAAAGTGATTCTATAGATAAATAAATTTAATTAAATTGAATATTTTTTTTAAAAATATTTTATCTCACATGCTACGGATTTATTTAAATGATTTAGAGAAAAAAATGGGTTTTAAGTTTTTTCCGAAACATTACTTCACTCTCATAGCCTCGCACTTCTGCTGGGAGTAAATGCTCGTCTGTTTGCATAGAGGTATAATAACCTTTTCTCTCGCCGTAGACGTAGCTGATCTAAGCGTAAGACGCCTGTCAGCTAGTTCATCTGGAATGCATAGTTCCCTTAGATATTCCGGAGCAGAGTTGTGTAGTGATTTATACATAAGACAACAGAGTTTGTATTCCACTCTCTGTGGAAAACGTAGCCAGTGAAAAATAAGTCTTGCTGCAGCATTTACAACAGACTGTAGGCGAGTCATTTTGTTCATTGGTAGACCTGCATAGACACCATTACAATAATCGACTCTAGACACTACAAACGCAATTATTAATTGACAGGCGGCATCAACCGGCAAATTTTTGCATATACATTTCATTTGTCTCAGTTGGTAGAAGCATGAACTTATCGTTTTACTAATTTGAGCGTCAAGAGAAAGGTCAGAATTGAGTAAGACTCCCAGTAGTTCAGTGTTGTAATAAATAATCAAGAAATTGTAAAAAGGATACAGCCAGCACCAACAACACAAGTTTTTCCCGGAGGTTTGCTAAGACTGAAGATGTCATCACTAGTGATGGCATTCTCTAGGGCTCCCGGACAATCGGGGTAATGTGGACGGCCTCCTACAGCAATCAATATATTGTTAGCCTTCAACTCCTTCTCGCTTCCATTTTTCATCACAGCCACTACGGTATTGGCATCTCTGAAGTGACCCAACCCATTTATGTATTCCACTTTCTTGTCACGGAGGTCTACTCTTGTAACCCAGTTGACAGATTTAATGTGGTTTTGGATAGATTCAGTCAGTTGGCCCCAATCATTCTTAATAGTCTCGGGGCTTGTAAACTGCCATCCATAAGCTTGAGAATCCTAAACAAAAACATTAAATAATAACATCCAAATGAAGTTTCACACCAAGAAAAACATTATAATGCCAATGAAATAATAGGTATATCATTTTAAAAACATGATAATTTCCGCAAGAAATGAAAACAGATATTAAAAAAACAAATGAATAACTAATACATTAATACCATTAAAAAAATATATACATTTGTGTTAGAATTTAGCCCAATATTTTAATTTTGGGGGCATTTTTAAACAGTTAAGAATAAATGGGCTAAAAAAATGGGGATTAAGTTCTGATAGAGAGGAGATTGAACCTTGTCATTGAATATTTAGGGATATTCTGACTTATACAGAATTTAGAAGAAAAATTTAAAATCTCACATGGATAGCTTCTCCAAGTAAGGCAGCCTGGTGCATGAGCTTCTTGGGTATACAGCCCACGTTAACACATGTCCCACCGAGTCCCCACTTGGTCCCCTGTGGTGAGGGGGTCACATAATCCAAAACTGCAACCTTTGCCCCCAAGTTAGCGGCCTCTTTGGCGCATGACAAGCCCCCCGAACCGCCACCAATAACCACCAGGTCATAGTCATACTGAGAAGCTAAGGGAGAAAAATATATAATTTACCAGTTTCAACTAATCTGTTCATCCAAAAAATGTCGAAACAAATTACTTGCTGTACACACAAAGTTTCCTTGATTGATAGTAGTATTCGGATAGATTATAGCTCTTCTCATATTAAAATGAGAAATTCTAATAGGTTTTATTCTAGCTTTATACTGTAACAATTATTATTGTGTACCTACATGTTGGATGTTGCTAAATAATAACAAAAAGTTTAATATATAATAGCAAAAACCATTAGCCATGTGGGATAACTACTCTATTATTTATATAATGTTTTATGATAGATGGTGATTAGATTTCTTGGTGCATCATCAGTACCTATGTAGAAGACTGACTTTCACTTATAATATTTCAAGGTTAGAATGGCTGGAGTGATTTGTCATGATTGCATCACAGATAATACTGTACTTACTTGAGCTTAAATATCGATTGTTTCTTGTAAAAATATAAAAACCTTCTTTCAAAGTAATTGAGCGGAAAAGGCTGCCAAAAGCTGACATTATCACATTTATGACATAGACAACAACTACCAGATCGTGTCCCGCTGCTGGAATCGCACACGACTTGTGACAGTCAGATAAAAGTTAGCATCCGCGCCGCATTCAACAATGAAGTCTGTAATGATAACCGGATCGAATCGAGGATTAGGCTTCGGAATGGTAAAATATCTTCTCTCGCGGAAAACTCAACCTTCGCGTATAATAGCCACATGCAGAAAGCCGGAAGAAGCGAAGGTATAAAAAAACATCTTATTGATAATGTGTACTGAGCTGTAAATAGAAGACCACTTACCTATTGGTGCCATTTCTCTCAATTTATTTAAATAAGATAAATTGAAATGCTTGTTACAACTATTAAAACTAATTTAAAAAACGAATTCGACCACAAATCAGCGCCGACTGCGCACTGCAACCAAGTCAGCAAGCGGCAAGTAACCAAACGGGTCTGAAATCGAACTGACGGTTTTCAACGTTTGACAGAAGTTTAACCGAAACCTTTATTTTTTATCTCTAGCGCCATCTTGACAGAAAGATAAATATAAATATTATCTTACAATACGGCAATAATTTACTTTTATCATCTTTTGATTGAAGTAGGTATTTCTTGTTTTCTAGAATCATCTAGATTCTAAATAAAATTACTTTGGATTGATAAATTGTTTGCGTAACATACTTTAGAGTTTTTTTCAGTTATTTTTATTCGTTTTTTTTCTTCAGTTTTTTAGGCCTTTTACCGAAATATGATAATATTGGTTGAAATGTAATTAATAATTAGTAAATCGGGTACTTATCGAAATCGAAAAAAACAATAATAAGGAATAAGCATATTAAGTGTACCTAGTACTTGGCTCACATCCACTTATTCAATCTGAAGATGCCCGTTACAGGGTGAAAGCACTTTCTGATAATAAAAATAAAAGGTTTCAAATAATAGGGAAATATCACTTTTTTTATACATTTTCAAAGTAATAAAGATCTATGAAATACTGTCCAGAAAAAAAAAATTGCCAATTATTAGTAGCATAAAAAATATGTTTAATTTGTAGTTTTAAATTCCCGCGAAAATGATCATTCTATTGGCCACGCCCCTAATACGTGATGATTCATGTTTATTTATTCCTGGCCATTGAAATTTGTTTATAACATCATTACGAATCTTGACATCACAACAACCAAGGCGAAACACGTCTTGTTTTTCTTACAACATATTTTTATTAAATTTATTTTTTACATTTTACGTTTCTCCACAATATCCAGATCGATTTGGAAAATATAATTAATTATTCTAAATCCATTTCGTATATTTTTATATAGGTATTCGTAGTATGTTATATTTCCCTATTGCAATTCAGAGCCGGACCGACCATAGGTTCAGTCGGCACAATGAACCAGACACTTGCTTGCAAGGCGGGGGAGAATATGGGCATATATTTTTACAAACGTGTACATTCCCTTCCCTTTTCGACGTTGCGCTGAATCCTGATAAATCCGGCGCTGTTCGATCAAAATTCACAATTGAATAATATAAATTATGTTTTGTGGTTGTTTTTAAAAAAATAACGTTTCATTTGGATAAAAGTTTGTCTTTATTAAAGTACTTACTGTAAAATTTTATACTATACACAATTAGAGTGAAATACTTGTATATACCCAATGGGGTATAATTAAATATCGAATCGGATTGTGGTCCAGTGGCTAGTGTCTCGGACTCACGGCTCAAAGGTCCGTGGTTTGAATCCCACTCTACCCCAACTTGATTCCCATTTTCTAACAGTGAGTTATTTACAACTCTTTGAAAATGGCCCTCAAAATTACATGCTTGGGTAAATCATAAGAATGCAAATATTTATTTTTTACCTAAAAAAAAAGGGTGTGAAGAAAATGCCATTTTAATTCAGGGGTAAATAATTGCCTTCTGTGCTTTCAGTCTTTAAAGGACTTTCATCATAATCAGATGTGATACTGCGCAGAAATATCCTATGGGATAGTGTGTGATGAAAATTAGCTTTAATTGCACTGCAATTGTGGAAAACAATACATATGTATCGTTTAATTTGTATTTATAATCCTTTTTTTTTTTAAGTCGTTAATAACCTATGCATTCTTCACACTAAATTGTATGGCGAAGTTTCTTGAAAATATATGAAAAAATTCATAAAATTTATTTAAATTAAAACGAACTACTGTGAACAACGTTACTAGTTCTTCCGAATCAACCGATGATAGATTTCCGATTTACGGGAAGCCAATTCCCCAATCAGCAGAACTCACTGAAGAGAACTTATGTTGTCATACACAAGAGTAATTTCACAATTATTATTTTTTTTTTTTATGTTTAATAAAACTTTAAAAAATCATGGCGATACATATACGCTTGTCGGTCTGCTTCCCTTCCTCTCAAGTTCCTCATTTCCAACGATGTCACATACACGCTGATGCAGTCCATCCATCGCATTTTGGGCCTTTTTGATCTTCGTTGTCCTTGTGGCACGGAGAAAGTAACGCGTTTTATGGGGTTTTAGCTGTCCATTCTAATTATAGGGCCAGCCCACCTTGATGGAGTTGATTACATCGGGCGCTCTGTAGATTTCATGTAGCTCCCTATTGTAGCGACGACGCCAATGGTTGTTTTCTCTCACAAGGCCATAGACAATTCTGAGGATTCTTTTGAAAGCTGCAATGGTTCCCTTAATATTCTTTCTCGTAACCCAGGTTTCGAAGGCATATTTTATTTATTTATTGCATAAAATAAGTATACATATTTAATAATAGGGAATCTATATAAAACTAGTGAATAGAAAATGAAAACGAAGTGTTCTCTGTTTGGGATAGTCTCCATCTAATATGGCTCAGCCTGTTCTAAGATGGAGATTTTTTATCTTTTAAAGCCTGAGTAGTTCCATACTAATAATTAAGTTTAAGATTAGGATCCGTAATACCTGTATATAAGAACGGTAATAAATTAGACATAATTAACTATGGACCCATAACTATATTAAATACATTTACAAAAATTATTGAAAAAGTTATCAAACTTCAATTATCTACATATCTAGAAAATAATGACATTTTGTCAGAAAATCAATTCGGTTTTCGAGAAAAAAAAGGAACAACAGGTGCAATAGCAAAAATGATCCAGTTTATAACTTTGATTGATTTATAACTTGATTTTTCTCAAGCCTGGGTGCTCTGTGATGTAATTCACCACTGTAATTAGGCCTCCTGGCCTGTTGTGGTGCAAAAAAAAAAAACATATCCATAGTTATTTATTTAACTACCCATTTGGATAGAGGTGATAAATGTATTAGTATCTTTCTCGATCTATCTAAAGCATTTGATACTATAAATCATGTTACACTTTTCCAAAAACTTAGAGGAATAGGTATCGACAATAAAGAACTAAAATTATTTCAAAGTTATATACACAACAGAAAACAAGTTGTCAAAATAAATAACAAAATAAGTGACCAAACCAATATTACCTATGGAGTACCTCAAGGTAGTATTTTAGGACCAATCTTATTCTTAATATACATAAATGATATGTGCCATTTAAAGATCGATGGTTCTGTTATAAGTTTTGCTGATGACACCGTTCTATTATTCAAAAATAAAACATGGAAGGAAACAAAATATCTGAATATAGTAAAGGCATGGCTAGATACTAATTGCTTAACTCTTAATAAATCTAAAACTAACTTCATTCCATTTCAAATCAGTTCTAGAAACTATTCACAAAATGCTTATTTTAACATCAAACAACATAATAATAATTGTCTTCAAAGTGCTCATTGTAATTGCCCAATACTGGATTGGACAGACAATGTCAAATACTTAGGAGTTATTATTGATATAAATTTAAAGTGGAAACAGCAGATTGAAAATGTTACTAATAAACTTAAGAGATTAACGTATATATTTAAAACAATTCGAAATATAATTAATGTACAGGAACTTTTAAAGATTTATTTTGCATTGTGCCAATCAATTTTGGAGAACGGTTGGGGTGGTGCGAGTGACACAGTTTTAAATAGTGTATTTGTTGCACAAAAATCCATCATTAAAATAATACTCAAGAGTCCCGATACAGACATCTACCGAAGAAATATTCCATAAATCACAACTTATGACACCAAAACAATTATACGCTAAAACAATACTCACATATAGATTCAAAAACTACTCTTACTCAAATGAAAGACATAACCCCCACAATACATCACATACAAATAATATAATCACTAGATCCTCAACACATAGACAACTTAAACAAATACAAACTAATACCACTTTCGGACAAAGGGATTTTTAGTATTATTCAATTAAAATCTATAACCTACTTCCACTATCTATTAAAGCAATTAGTAATGAGAAAATGTCTAAAAAGGCTATAAAAAGTGAATAGTGGAGCTAGGTAGAAGTAAAATGGATTGTCTCATTCGCCCATACCAATACTGAATTGACTGCTCCACAACTGTATAGCTTATGTTAAGTTTTTGTTATTTTCATTGTGTGTTTTGTAATATAAATAATATAGATGTACATAAATACCTTGTTTTTAAAACTGTCTGAATATTTGTTAATTATGTTTGTTTTTTAAGTTAGTCTTCTTTGTTTATTCTCAAATGTAATTAAAAAAAACTAAATTGTTAAGTGTCCTCGGAAACCCCAGTGAGGTCACATTATTTTTATTATTAATTATAGTTTGTAAGCGAAAAATATGAATAAATAAATAAATAACAAAAAAAAACTAAAACTACTTATATATAATATGTCAGGATATGTTTGATTAGAGTTTTGTACAGTATTACCTTAATATTTTTTCGTATTAGTTTGGATCATAATTGTTTCTAAAGCGCGTAGTAGCAACGGTTAGCAGCCATAATTATTTTGAAAAAAATGTTCTTGAGAAATTTTCATAATAAATTGTAATGTTATTAAAAGTTTATATTATTTCTTTAGATGTTATGAACTAACTTAATAAAGCATAAATAAATAAATTATTCTACTCCTGATTTCTTCCTGTGTATTGTTATCACTGGTGACTGTGGAACCCAGGTATGTAAACGAGTTGATCACCTTAAAATTGTAGTTTCCTGCTGTGAAGGTATGGGGGATTATGCCTGGGGTTTGGAAGGCAATTATCAATTGTATTTTGTCCTCATTAATGAAGAGTCTTATTTCCCTTGCACTTCATTCAAGCGCTATGAACACTTGGCGGATGGCAAGAAGAGATCTTTCGATGATGTCAATATCGTCCACCTAGGTGAGCAGCTGAACTGACTTAAAGAAGATATTGCCTCTGTTATTGAACAGGAGACATGCTAACACTGTAAAAGGCCAATATACGTCTGGAAAACTTTTGAGAGATCTTTATCGATCCTTTCTTTGGATATAGTCAGGCTCATTGTTCAACAATGTTTGACTTCCATATTCCCATCTCAAAAATGTTTTCTCTTTTTGTTGAAATAAATTTAAATAAGAGCTCATTGTTGTTCGTACAAGTCTAATGAACTTATTTGGGATGTTTAGTTCAGACATTGCTTTATAAAGTTCATTTCTGTTTACACAACATAGTCTGCCAGTATAAAAACAGGTGGCAAATCGTCGCTTCAGTTTGTTTTTGTCCAACAGGCCAAAACACAAATCTGCAGAAATAGAGCTTCAAAGTTTTTTTTACAAAATAGGCATAAATAATAACCACAATTTAAGACAAAATTTGTTAAAAACCCCTTAAACAATTTATTAATAATATTTTTATCATTTTAATTTTATAAATAAAGGCTTTCTCGGAACTCCCGTACACTTAACTCAATTTTGTTAAAAATGGTATATTGGACAAAAACAAATTAAAGTGACTAAGTGTCTATGTTGCATTCCTGACACTTTTCCAGTATCTGTCGCAGGCCATGAATTTGGCCGGTTGTACCTTTCCCGGGTGTGAAACCACACTGATAGTTGCCAATGATTCTATTGGTGTATACAGTAAGTCTCGAGAAGAGGATGTTTGAGAATATCTTATAAGCAGTGTTCAACAGTGTTATGCCTCTGTAGTTCAAGTTCAGTCCAACTGATCCCCTTTTTTATGCAGTAGGCATAGGACACCCTCAGTTCACTCATCAAGTATCGTTTCAGCCCTCCAGACTTCTTTGATTATTTAAAGTATTGTTTAAGTCAAGGGCTCTGGTGCGTATTTATATAGTTTACTAGGGATGCTGTCTGCCCCTGGGGCTTTATTGTTTTTCAATTTTTTTTGGCTAACTTGACTTCTATCAGTGTTGGTTCTTGTGCGTTAGTCTCAGTTCTCCAATTGCAAGTTCATCATTTGTCTGTTGACTGCTTCCATTGAGTAGTTCAACGAAATACTCTACCCACCTCTCCAACACCGCATTGCTGTCACTAACAATGAGGTCCTATTTATTCATGCATGTAGTTGTTTTTAGTTTGAAAACCTTTCAAAGTGGGTTGGTTTAGCAATGGGGTTCTCGGATGTTTTTTTATGATAAAAAAATCTGAACAAAACTTTATACTTCAATCTCAAAAAAAAACATTTGAACTTAATTCAGTACTCATCGTAAGATATGTAATTTGAGTTCGTAAATTATATTATGTAACTTGATTTCTGCTGACATTATCATGTTTTGGTAAAAGGCCTCATAAAAGAAAAATATGTTTTTTAACTATTACTAATGATCAAACAACCAATTCTTAGTTGTCACTGTATTTTTTTACTTGAAAATTAATGCAATGATAAAATTATTAAGTTTACCTACTATGGGATAAACTAAATTTGAAGCATTATATTTTTTGTCACTCTGTTTATATACCTAGTTTAATAATTGATTTTCCTTTTTTATTTACAGGAACTTCAAGAATTAAAAACATCATTTGAAAATTTGCACATATTGAAATTGGGTGAGTATTTGAACCTTACGCCTTAGCACTCCCTAAACCCATCGCTGATAGATTGTCTCTTTTTCTATCATAAAATACATTAACAATATTTTGAGTTTGTTCAAATTTTTGTAGACCCTTGTCTAGTCTAGTCCTTACTAGATTCAACCCTTTAGGAAGTATTAAAACAGCTCTGAAGCTGAAACAGCTATTTAACTTCACAAAGATCAATAGATGGAAGAATTGAAGGAATATAGAAAGAAACAGGCAGAATGGTGAATGTTTCAGTGTGTAAAGTGGCCACTTAAACCAGCCAATGACAGGTCATAAACCTTGTAAATGCGTAGACTTCTATATTTCCGTCTCTAAAATGGTATTTATCTCTTTTTCAATGTACCTATGAATAAAATCCTTTTTTCTCCTTAACGTCAGCCCTGATGAACGACACTATACAATAATAAATACCATAAAAACTCATTGTGCATAAAATACATTTACCTGATTGTAAAAAAATAATGCTCAGTGATGTCTTTTTGGCTACAAAATCATATTTTTTTTATATATATTTTTTTTAATATGCTAAGTACACCCTAAAATCAAAATCTGACAGCATGTTGCCAGAGTCTGTGGTTGCCAGCCTCGAAACAGACACTTGCAGCATTATATATCTTATTTATTTTACGGAACAAGCGCCTTTTACATTATTAAATACAAGAATACAATGAGAATACAAAAATAAAAAACAATTTTAAAACATGGATATATAAAAATAACAAGAAAAATATATATACATATATGTATGTCAGCATACAAAATATATAAAAAAGTCAGCATAATATAAACAAAAAATGAGTTAACAGCAGATCATTAGCATAAGTAACTTTTGCAAATTAATGGTTACTATAGAACAGAGGTTCCCAAATTTTTGTGTGTCGTAGACCCCTTGCCATGTTTTTCGGTTTTTGGTAGACCCCCTACTTACCTGATATTGATTTTTCATAAATTTCTGACTGTAGTGAAGTTTAGTGTTAAAAACTTAAAGTTAAATCAAATTTTAAGTTTTATACATTTATTAATTGAATTTAAATTAAAACTACTCAAAATATAATTTTGTGCCTGTTATATAAAATAAACGTAACATAAAATAAACTAAGCAATAAGTAAATGTTTAAAGTGGGAAGGATGAACCTGAATTATAAATTATCAATTTTTGGCGTCAATTTTGTCAGGTTTAATCTTTAATCTCCTCGGCCAATGATGTCCAGTCTGTTTCTTTTTTTTGTTAGGAGATTGGTAACAGCGCTGAACCCCCTTTCCACTAGGTACGATGATGGAAAGAAAATTAAAAATTTCCTCGCTATATTGCCTACATCCTCAACTTACACAATTTTATAAACGTATATGATAATTTTTTTACTTCATAGGTACTTTTATAAATAATGTACTTGTCTTTTTATTATAAGATAGTATAATGTAAGTAAATAGGTACTATCAGTGTTTGTTGAGATCCACTATCGTGGACCCCCATTTTCATTTCTTGGACCCCCAAATTTTTTTTTTGTTGACGTAGACCCCTTGCAGGTTGTCATAGACCCCTGGGGGTCGATATAGACCACTTTGGGAATCACTGCTATAGAACATCATAAAATATTTATAAAGAGATGATTTTAATTCACAGAGACTCGAGTTAAAAATGTCCATACAAAATATTAATTTCCTAGTCTGTGTATACGCGGTCTATACCGCCTATGTGAGTCACAAAGATAGTTGGTTTGAGAAGGATGACAATAATATAGAGTATTTTGTCTAGTCTTACGTGTTGGTATGTTAATATTTATTAAATCCAGGAGTTCGCAACAATCTTGTGTAAAATATATCAATAAGGGGACCTACAATATTAACTTTTTCTTACCTACGTACTATTATCCTTATTTCAAGTTACATAATTTTTTTTTAAAAATGATTACATAATAGTCCGTGTCTACTCCCTAGATGTAACACAATATGCTATTTACAAATTGTCTTAAGGCTCTGTTCAACTTCTAAACAAGTTATGCTTCACATAGTTTAGAAATAAGCTGCCAAGATCTGTCAAAAGTCAATATCTAGAATATGAAGAACCTGATACTAAATAAAGTAGGAAAGTGTGGGGTAGAAGATCTCAGTATGTGGCCCAGCCAATTAAACCAGTAGTCCCGTGGCTAATGTCGTGGACTCTCGAATCAGAGGTATTAGGTTCGAGCCTCGCTATACTACAACTTGATTCCATTTTCTAATAGTGAGTCATTTAAAACTCTTTGAATATGGCCCCAAAATCTAAATGTTTGAGTTAATCGTAAGAACACAAATATTTATTTTAACTAAAAACCCTTTTCTTTATCTTCCTCTGTCATGGCAATGGATACTGCATCCATTGCTTTATTTTTAAATTTCTTAAACGAAAGCAAAAATAAACTTTTAGAAATCTATTCTTAAAACATTAAAAAATCCTGCTTTTGGCCCTTATGAGTTACTATGGCGTTGGTTTTTTACTAGGCAAACATTTTAATTTCAACAGAATACTATATTCAAAACGGAAAATAATACAATTTTTTTTTTTTCAGACTTATGTGATATCAATTCTTTTGCTGAAGTTGTAAAAGAAGTCAATCATATAACACAACATGATGGGTTGAATCTTTTGATTAACAATGGAGGAGTGTCTTCTAAGTTTACAACACTTAACTTCGTAAAATCTGAACAAATCTTGGAAAATTTTACAACTAACACACTCGCTCCAATTATGTTAACAAAGGTTAGTAATTCATTTGGCGACAAAAATATCAAATATATGTATTTTAAAATATGTATATATAATATTTGAAGCAAATAATATAACATTCTAGAACTGTAACTGTATTTAAAAGAAGCACTTACACACTGCTGGTCGAACAATAAGGAGAGGTCTCAGCAAAATGTCCGTACGAGGTTTTCCCAGAGCATGAATTATGTCAAACCCAAAACCCGTACAACTTTTGCTCAGAGACATCTCTCATTTATCGCACCGAGAGTGTTCAATATTTTGGAAGAGCTTATTAAGCTCTCAGGACAAAAACTATTTTCAAGAAAGTAGTTAAGGACTGGATTTTCCTTAGTGGGAGGGATTTGAGTAGGAAACTCCTTGATGATTTTCCGAATGTTTGAGTTTACTGTTTACCATATAGATACCTATATATTTTTTTAAAGTTATTTTTTATGTTTCTGATCCTATATTTGGGGTGATATACTCATGTGTCTGTTTCAACTAATTGCTAGTCCCATCTCAACACAGGACTTTTAGTCCCATGGAGTTGTGACTTATGTCTCAAATAATGTATAATAAACTTATGTATGTATGTAATAAATAAATAAATGTAGCATATGCAAATTACAGGAACAGGATCAACTTTCATGCGCTTATTGTTGATTTTAGCATCTGCTGCCATCTTTAAAAGAAGCATCACAGAAAAATAACGAAATGGAAATGGGAATATACAGAGCAGCAGTCGTTAATATAAGTTCTATTCTTGGTTCTATAGATGCTAATGATAAAGGAGGATTTTATCCATATCGCTGCTCAAAGGTATGTTATCCGGACTAGACTTCTTTGATGGTGCTACAGCACAAATCGAGACTTGGCCTCATTCAACTTTTGCCTCCAACTCCGCCTGTCCTCGGCAGCCGTTTTCTAATTTACAACGTGTAGAAACTGCGCTGCATCTTTTTTTACAACATCCTACCACCTCAGCCCCTGGGTCTTCCAATCTCTCTCACTCTCTAAAATTATTTAAGTTAAATATAACCAAAAGGCAGTGAAAAATGAGAAAACAATTGCTAGTATAATTTTTTGTGATCAATATTGAAAATATGTCTGCCTCTTAGTCTAGTGGTTATTTTTGCCTACCATGCAAGAGTCTTGGGTTGGATTCCCAGAAGAGTTTATTTAAACAAAAAAGGTGTTTATATAATGTGGTATTTCATAGTCTCTGGACCGGCACCTGAAACAAGACTGATCATTTTGTCTTCATATAACAAAATAAATTATAGATACTATGTGGTTATTATTATAGGCGGCCTCCGTGGTGTAGTGGTCAAGTCCCTTGACGCACGGAAGGTTCCGGGTTCGATTCCCGGTGAGAACACAAAAATTTAATGTGAGTTTTCTTAAGCCTGGATATTCTGTGTTGTAATTCACCACTGTAATTGGGCTTCCTGGCCTGTTGTGGTGCAAAAAAAAATGTGCGACATGAAGTTTCATGCACAGGCATTATATGCTTAAACTAAAACTATAATAACTATAATTATTGTCAGTATACAAATTTAGTGCCCTATGCACCATTATGTGTGAATAAGGGAATTATTGGTTGTTTTTCTTCTTATTTGTACCCATAGATGGCTAGATATAATATGTGCGTAAATAAAATTAGGTACATATCCTAATTATGTTTTTTCTGTAGAACAATATTTTTATTGTGATGTAACAACATTGTTTAGTAGAAGTTATGATGTGCATTAAATGCCACATAATCTAATACCCGTATGCAGAGACAAAACTTAAGGTGAAGAAAGTACATTCTATTGTCTTCACCTGCGGGTTATTCTCTGCATATGAGATTAGGATGTACTTTCCTCACCTCAAGTTTTGTCTCTGCATACGGGTATAAGAAATCAAAAAATATACTGTGCTAATGAGATTCTCAAAGATCAGTAATATTATTTCCTCCATTATCTTTTTTTACAGACAGCCCTTAATGCTGCCACTCGTTCCATGAGCATAGACTTGAAAAAGGACAAAATACTGGTTGTATCACTTCATCCTGGCTGGGTGAAAACTGATATGGGGGGCAAACAAGCTCCTTTAGACGTAGAGACAAGTATCACAGGAATGTTCCAAACACTGGCTACTTTGAAAGAAGAAAATTCCGGAAACTTCTACCAATATGACGGGCAAAAATTAGATTGGTAGAGCACAAGTATTACGATGAGATTGTAATGTTGTAGATATTGTGAACTTGATAACTTATACAGTGCCATTTTCATAATATAATACCTCAAGGGCATTTTACAAAGTGATTCTATGAATATTGTTATTAATTTGACTTAAAATCTTAGTAAAACTTTTTGGTAAAACACAGTAGCGATTTTACAGGCGAGGCGTTGCGGCACGTTGAATAAAAAGCTTTAATATAAAAATATGTCAATGCAAAAACAACCCTATTCCCTAGTCCAAAATACAGTCCTATTTTTCGCAACACACGGGCAATGCACACGACATCTTCAAGTCGCCCTCTTTCAAAAAACACTTTTATTTTAATGTACATAAGTTTAAATTTAGAGTATATTAATATCGGTTAGGTGGAAAGTAAATAAGCCTCAAATGTTAAGAGAAAACATACTCACCAAACATTAGTGTGAATGTCTACCTCTGAGGTACAGATATATTGTAGCCTTACTAGAAATTTAGTACCAAAACCGCCAATGGTAAGACAATTAATTTCATCATCACACGCTACGGGTTTATTCAAATGATTTAGAGAACAGGTGGATTGTAAGTTTTTTCCGAAACATATCTTCACTGGTTTTTTGCATGTAAATATTTAACCTGTATTTTTGTTTAGATTATCACATTTTGGTATAAGATCTCGATAAAAAACAAGCATCAGTAAATATGTTAATTATTACATGATCAGTTTCTTTACATTAATTTTTGATCAGTTTCTTTACATTAATTTTACTTTGCATTATGGTAAAATAACTCCTTTACCTGTAAGATAATAACCATAACATGTTCATAGTACAGTAAACTCCCCTACGGCCTCATGATGTAATGGTCAGCGTGTTTGCCTGCTGTGCAAGAGGTCTCGGGTTCGATTCCTGACATGGTTGATATGAAATATTAAAAAATGTGTTTTAACACTAGAATATTTCATAGTCCCTGGACTTTTACCTGAAGCATAAGACTGATCATCTTACCTTCATGTAACAATGACAATCAAGATATGCCGCAATTGGAGTACCAATGCAGTGCCCTATGCACCATTAGGTGCAAAAAGCGAATGATGATAAAACCGGGGGGGGGGGTTAATGTTGAGATAGGTTCCATGTTATCAGGGTGAATGTTATAGGGGGTTGATGTTTTTACATCTTAACCAACCCAAATGACTAGACTGGCGTGATGATTTTGGATGGGCAGGGAAGTTCAACATGGCAGTTTATTAGTTAATTTTACAAAATGAGCATGTATTCAACCACTGTCAGTATCATCTAATATCACATTCCATCGAGACTTTTTTAATACCGGTTGCACAATTTCTTTATCATTCTGATTATCAACTGTATTACAATTTTCTTTATCGTCGTTAATAACTTTTGCCTGCATTTCTTGGTCAATTATGATATAGGGCTTTACATATTTCTAAAGTGCTTCGTGTAATGTTTGTTCCGCTGAATGCATCTATCAAGGTCAAGGCGCACGGACCTACTGCGTTATACGGGGAACCACCGTTATAGGAAAAAACTGCCGCAAACGTTATAGGGGGAAACTTTATACGAGTATAAGTTATAGGGAGGTTTACTGTATTTGGAAAACCTACAACTATAAATCAGATTAAAGGTATGAGAATAAGGAAAGGCCGATATTAGACGTTGCTATAAAGCGCAGTATATTGCCTAATGCAATCCTAAAATATTGCTCAAATATGACACAAAGTAGTACTTATTCAAATCTTGATATTGAAACAAAAACTTCCGATTGGTGGCATTATTGTTCTTTATATCCAAGTAGTATTTTTCTAAGGAATTTTATCGAAAAGGTATCAAATGGTGTTTTTTATGGGGCCCTTACTCTTTCATTAGAAGTAAGCATATTAGTCACAGATGTCAATTGCTACCATATCCAATCTATCAGAATGCCATTTATTTTGAGAGACAATTTATAAATGAGAGTGTATGAGCCCTATCACTTCTCCGCATGAGTGAAAATAAGGTTGTAATACGTAAATAATAAACTGAAAGGATCCATTAAACAAAGTTGCATGCCAATGGTTAGGAATGAATGAGTAATTGTTTAATGTGATACAAGTTTTATTAATCACAATTATAGTTTTATGTAGTAGACATGATGGAATGTAGAAAATAAATGTTATTCTACAACTGAAAACATCTTTAAAACTCCCCTGAAAATGTTAAAATGTCAAATTAAAAAAGCCATATTTGTAGAATTTAAAATTCAATTAATAGTCATTAACTTTATTGTAACAAATTATAAAGTGATAAATTTGATACATTAAATGAACTGAGAACAGGGAGACTAGAGAATTAAATACAAGTATCCAACGCAACGGCAGCTACAGAGTTGTACATATTATATATAATAAAGTAAAGACAGCATTGGCACTCTTGCTTCTGGTTTAGTCAAAGTAAATTCATGAAGCCATTGTAAGGAAATAATGTGGAATAGCATCCCGACGCACTAACAATAAGCGTGTAGAACTATATACACTGGAGTCTTTTAACTGATGATATACAGTAATGTAGATGTACACTTAAAATGTTTTCTAATTATAAATCATTTACAAGCAATTTTTTTTAAAATTGGATTTTATTTTACAATTTCTTTCAATATTAAAATCATCCGCACCGATATGTTTCCAAAATAAGAAGGGCCTTGGGCGAATGTTAATAAGCGCATAATTCAGATCACACTATTTAGAACTCTTCATTTTCCAGCCTCTGTCTACAGTCTGGACAGTACCATTTTCCTTTAGGAGGTACCATGATTCCGACACATTCAAAGTGGAACCATTCGATGGAGCATCCTTCCGCATCACAAGCAATCATCTCCGAGACTTCATCGTATGGGCAACGGCAGTAGCAATACACACTCTCCCCTTCCCGAGCTTGCCTTACTCCCGCGGGTCGTGGAAAAGGAAAGGTTCCAACTATGGGTCTGCTAGCTGCCGGTTGGGGAGGTTCTTGGTCTACAAGTTCCGCTGTTGGATGATTTATCTGTAAAACCCCTTCTCGGCTGGAATCAGAGTCTTCTTCACTAGAACTATAAATTGGTTCTTTGAAAATAAGTTTGGGTGAAATAACTGGTTTGATCTCGCGAGCTAAAACTTCAGCCAATGGGGGTACTTCGAGGATGACAGGTTGCTGAATCACACTCGGTGAAGGAAGATCTTCTTTTCGCCATTCCAATTTTGGAGGCAAGTGCTGTTTGAGTGTGTATTCTTCATCACTAGAATACCCATAAAATTTATTTGGTACTCTACGTCTTTTAGAAGCTCTCTTACTATCAGCTTCACTTCTGAAGGATGCAGTGCCAGGTAAAGATGTAATTGTAGGACTCTTATCGATTACTGTGTTGGTTTGAAGAGAGATAGTAATTTTGTTAGGTAAACTAACTGGTATATCTTCTGGCCTTATTGTGACCTTGGGTACAGGTAATATGGAAATAGGTGGAATTTTGCGAGAAGATTCCGATTTTTTTGATTTTTTTTTCTTCTTTGTTTTTACTTTTTTCTTAGACTCCTTAACTTTTTCCATGTTTTCTGGTGTTACGGGCCTGCTTGAATCTAGATGTGTTCCATTATTAACGGGAGCCACTGTAGCTAATAACATCAATTGATTTCGTTTTTCTGCCAATATTTTATTAGCTAGGCGTTGGGGATGTTCGTCGTAAAAATCTTCATCAGTCTCAGTTTCATCAGTATCAAGGTCAGTTTCTGCCACCGGTACTTCCTGAGGTTCGGGAAGTACAAACCTAGGAGGTGATTCTTCTGTAGCCATAATGTCTACGGCTGATGCATCACTATCCTTACGTTGGGAACGGCGCTGCCCAGAACTAGACTCCGTGTCTGAAGAGGAAGAACTGGATGATGAAGAACCACTAGAAGAAGAACAGCTGCAGTTGGATCCGCAGGAACAACTAGAATCACTATCACTGCTGCTATCACTTGAAGATGAAATATTTGCTTTCTTATTTTTCTTCTTACTGCTTTTTAGTTTCTTTTTTAGTTCTCGGGTTGTTCCTTCGGGTGTACATAGGTTGACATCTTCTCTAGGCTCTTCTATAGGAATTACACAATAATCATGGTCAGAATCACACACGTGTTTCGGTTTGGGAGCTTGTATAGTTTCTGTCTGTTTTTCTATTTCAGCTTGGTAAATTTTAAAATTATCCCATATACCTACTACAGGCTGTTCAGGTTTGGGTTCTTCGGGAATGTCATTTTTCTTTGCTGAATCAACATCGTTCGAGGGTACACTATCAATATCATTAATTACCATATTTTCAACATTAGGAGTAGAAACATTATCAGTATCAGGAGTTTCAGTGGTTCCTGTAATTTCCTCAATCTTTTTTATAGTTTCAGGTTCTGATTCGTCACTACTATCACTTTCAGACAAGTTGAGTGCTGGTAAATTAACATCGATCAACAAATTATCCTTCTCTTTGTTTTTTTTATTTTTCTTGGATTTTTTATTTTTGAGTGCAGGTTTACTTTCAATATCTTTAATTACAGAATCTATTTCCTTAGAAGATTGTAAAGGAGATGAAGTCTTCTCATGCTCATCAATAGGAATGATTTGTTTAGGGGTATCATCCACTTTCAACGGAATTTCAAAATGTTGAGCAATGTGTTTTTTCAACAATTTTTTTGAGATAAATTTTTCTAAACAATTTTCTTCAGAGCATGAGTAAGGTTGATCATTACTGTGTAATCGTTTATGCACTTTTAATGAAACTGCTTTAGTAAATGTTAAATTGCATTCCTCACATACAAAGGAATTTGGCGGTATACAAAAATGGTAAACATGAGGCCACCTCTTTTGCAAACATTTTTTGCAAAGGACACTTTCTGTACCGTGTTTCCAAAATAAATGCTTAGTTATATCCGGTTTATTGCGGTAAGCTATTCCACAGCGGTAACACAAATGGTGAAGTTTATGTTTCCATACATGATTGGACAACTTGGACTGGTTCTGACATGTATCCAGGCATACATCACAGGCATGATGACGTTTGCGCAAGTGTACCATGAGTCTGAAGGCAGAAGGTATAGAATCATGTCGACACAAACAACAGCGGAATTGTATTTCGCAATTGGGTACATAAGTTCCGGGGCAGAGGTGACACAAGAGTTCGCTGTAGCTATAAAAATTAGATTTACACATGATACACAGTAAAATGGTTTTTTGATGCATTTTTCTGTTATGCATGTAAAGGTCCTTATGCACTGTAGTAACAAAGTAGCACTGGAAACACTCCAAAACATGATCGTAGAATTTCATGTCTATCTTTTCCTCTGTATCGTATCCCTCCAAGTTAAGGAAAATTTCTTGAACTTGTTGCAGACAAGATTTAATTTTAACCACTATAGTTTCTGGCATCAATTCTTCCGCAGTAATACTATCTACTGTAGCCGTGAACCGATGTTGAGCTATAAAATGCAAACCAAGTTGCTTAGCATTCACTGCCACTTTGCGTGCATGATTACAATATATACAATTATAAACTGTCGAAGATAAAAACACTCTTAACAAATCTTTTAAAGGGTACCGGTCTAAAGGTCTGTCCAAAGTAAGTTCTGTAAGAGCAATATCTTCACCGGCGACCACTATTTCACTATCCGCTGAAGTTTCAGTTTTTACAACGTCACTATCATGTACACACTCCTCCACTTCATCTTTGTACACCGTATCGTCTCTAACGGAATTACTATTTCCATTGTCACTTTGTAAATCAATGTCTACTGTCAACTTATCACTATCTTCACTTTCTGAAGAATAATCGCTAGTAGATTCCTTTTCCGTCAATATTTTAGGTACTTTAACAGTCAATTTTGGAACTCTATTTATTGTTTCTTTTACTTCTGGAGACACGATTTTTTGAACCATTGCATTTTGCGTGTTTTTAAACTGATATCTCTTTGGCGGGCGTCTATTGCGAGGGGGCGGTTTCAGGGCTGCTTTAACAGAATCAGCGCCAGTCTGAGGCATTGTTGTGTTAGAATTAGTAAAACTTGGCAGTGAAGTCTGATCACTTTTAGGAGAGTAGACACTGGTAGGTAATATGCCTCTGCTAATGTTCTGTTTTGGTAAACTGTCGGGAGACAAGGGTTGACTTCTTTCCAGGTCAAAATCTAAAACATCAGAAACGTGGTCATTCTTTTCTATGTCATCAGGAGCTTGAGAACTGGCCTTGATAACTTCTAAATCGGTAAAAGAAGATTCTGGACTATCTTCTTTATTATTATTGTTTTTCAAGATCGCGTTATGAATTTTACTGTCGCTTTCATCAAATTCCGATAATTGTGTTGATGAAGGTGATGCTTTGGGAATAGGAGAATGACATTCAGAATTATTCACCGACACAGCAGAACTCTCCAATTTGTTATCTACAGGTGGTGTTTTGGAGATAACTGGCTGTTCACCATCATCATCTCGAGAGGAATTAATCTCAATAACCTTTTGATCGGAACACAAACTATCAGCGCTAGTATTACTTTCAGTAATGGGTTCTCCGACTGAACAATTTATTTGATCTTCAAACGGAGTTTTTTTTACTTTATTTTTTACGTCTGTCGGGCTGGACCTTTTGTGTTTAAATCCCTTGGGACAGTCGGTAGAGTGACTTCCTTTGACTTTACAAACGGAACACTGTTTAATGGCCTGAGCGCACTCGTGAACTATGAAATTTTCTCTTTCGGTAAAAACTTTTTCACACTTACAACATAATAAATAAAACGAATCGGAAAACTTCGAAGAAAGGTCTTCTTTAGTAGAAAAATGATCTTCCTGAATATTATGCTTTACCACAAGATGAGAAGCCAGCTTCTGAGCTTGCGAAAACATTCCAAAACAAAAAAGGCAAGTGTGACGGTTGTGGACCTCGCGGATGTGCAGGAAGAGGTTCCAGTTCTCATAATATGTCCCGCAGGCGGAGCACAGGTAGACCTTGCGCGTGATGCGGAAGTTAGTGGCGGCGGCGGCGGCGGGGGAGGCGGGGGCGGCGGCAGGCGGCGCGGGACGGGCTGCCGCGGCGGACTGAGGCGAGCACAAGCGCTGGTGCTCCTTGAGCATGCCCAAACTCTCGAAGGAAGAAACACAACACTTGCTGCACTTGAATTTCACAGCTGGCTGCAATCCCAAGTACTGGGCGTATTCATTCTGCTGTCCATCTAGCTTTCTCCTTTTGTGTCCGTACTTGGTATTCTGCAAAGAGCCGTGAGGAGTGACTTGAGACTTAAAGGGAACCGGACGCTTAGAGCTATCCTTATGGTCTCCATTCTCCCTTGGGCGCACACTGCCGTCCTCGCGAGGACGTTTCAGGACTCTCCTGAAGGTGGAGTGTTGGGTGATGATGGGTTTGGGAAGTTTGGGAGCGACATCGCCACCTGAAATGAGCAACCCTTTCTCGATCTCGATAATCGAGTCTATTAAATCTCCGTCGGTGCTAGGAGTCTTCCTGAACAAGTTGGATTTGTTTGGAAAAGGCGAAAGTGTTTTCGAAAGTTTATCGCATTTCTCTACGCCGCCGTTCAAATTCGAATAGTTATCGACTGATTTATGACAAGGTCCGTTATCAAATCCTTCGATATTCGTTAAGTTATCTCTCTTCGCCTGATGACAGCTTCCATCTTCCATAATTGATCGAATATCTGAAAATAATACGTTTAGAGGTTAGTCACTGACCGCACAATACGAGAAAGGTATTATTTAAGTATTAACAATAAACAGGGAAAGCGAAACCAATCAACTAAGACCCGTAGCAACTGCAGAATTGAAAGTTGCCGGTATATGCTATTTCCACTAACCTTAAGAGTAGCGCAGAAAGGAGCAGCAAAAACAACCATTCCTGGTTATTTTCATCACACAAGTACTGTCGGAATGAAAAAAAGGCTTCGCCAAGTCGAGCGGGAGCCAATTCATCCCCGTAAAATGGCGTCACCAGTGCCTGGAGTCCTCAAAAGGTATATCTCACACCATATTCATTTTAAGAACTAATTCCCATGATAAAGTTTTGAAATATGTTTTGCTGAACGTCGGTTGAAAAATCAAGAGATCTTACTAAAAAAATATTATTGGTAAAAAATCTTAACATAATATATAACGACAAAATTCACGACCAGACGAACAACAGACGAAGACAAAATTTACCATCCACCATAGAAATTAGAAATATAGACAGCGTTTTTTTCAAAGACGACATATTTTCTACGTACATTTACCATAGACTAATAGAATTGATAATGATGTAGGTACAAACTATTTACAGAGTAACAAGTATGTTGGCAGTGGCATAAACATGATTTTTTTTTTATGAGATTTATCTATCGACTTTTTTACTGTCATCATTGATCATTATTGTATTTTTTTTTTTAAAGTTATTTGAAGCTAACAAACCCCAAAGTGATACTCTGTAGTAATGCCGAAAGTCATAAAAAGTGGTATATGAGAGACTATTTTAAAAGCAAAAGTGTTTTGTGAAAGGAAATTAAGAAATAATGGGCCATTAATTCAATTTGAAAAAGTAAATGCTCGCGTTGCTGCTATGATTGGTAGGTGTTGTCACACCTTAAAATTAATTCCCCTTATTTTTAAAGACTTTTCTTCATAGACAGATTTTATGGAGCAAATAAAAAACAAAATTAATGTATTGGTGTAAATGTGTTTTATAAATTGATCAATCCATATTTTTTTATCGAACTAATGAACTAACTCACTCTATTTATTTTGTTGTTTATTATTATTTTTAATGGGTACAATAACTTATATTGAAATATATATATCAATATAGACACCTATTTACCCAGCGTTACCAACTTTCATCAAGGGAAAGTCGGTAGATTCCGAAAAATAAATCGGTACCTACATTTCGGTAGATTCGACTGTGAAGAGCAATCCTTTTTGGGATCGATTTTTTTTTTTTTTAAGTTTTTTAATTAATTAGGGTAACTTCCTTTTTTGTGCCAGTGAGAGTGTAACATTAATTTGGATACCTGGACACTCAAACATCGACGGTAACGAGGCAGCTGATGAAATGTAAAGGCTGGGAGCTGAGACAGCCCCAATAGGCCCTGAGCCCTACTGTGGGTTGCCGAAATGTGGTCCTCGTAATGAACTTAGGTCGTGAGCCAAGAAACAGAGTGTAATGCTCTGGCTAAAAGTACCTGGTCAGCACCTTGTGAAGGACGTGACAAAAGGGTACTCCCAAAATGTTGCTTTTGACCTAATAAAAAGCTCAGCTGAAAAAGATTGAACAAACACCTTACTAGAATCAACCTTTCCGAAACTTCTGGATGTAGGTTCTGCAGTGCAAATGAGGAAACACCTATACACATTCTATGTGAATATTACGTTTTACATCGTAAAAGGTGCCTCATCCTCAAGGAGCCACTGGTTAAACCTAAATATGTTAAAGAGCTTGCCCTTTATCTAAAAGCCTGATACTTTACGGATCTGGGCTTTGAGAGAGAGATTCATCAAAATGTACACTCTCGCCTTCCACACAGTAGCCAGGCTCTGTACAGACCTGGCATTGGAGGGCAAGAACTATTCACGGGGACCCGTCACAATAGATTTGCACCTAGGAGCTTGCATAGTACTGACCCCCACCTCTAAGAATACGAATAATACTTCCTTTTTTTCGAACACGGCTGATATTAATAAATCAATTTAGTGACGTAGGTTTCATGAAAATTGAAAATTTCGCAGTTTAATGAATGTTAAGTATCCGGTCGGATATTGCGCTATTGTCTAGTATCCGGGTGGATATTGAGCTACTATCCTATATCCAACCGAACAGTTAAACTAGGCTGGATAGGCCGGATACTGGATAGTTACATATTATCCGGTTCATCTCTAATAATAACCCAGAAAATCTTATTTCCATCCAAACGGCTGGGAAAATCTTCAAAAAATTAATGGTGAAGCTTGCATCCAAATTATTTTTCTGCATCGATTAGTTGGAGCTACAAATGAAGTTAAAGTTTATTATGAAATAAACAAAAACATATAAATGAATATAAAGAATTTGATTAATTAAAAATTGCATACTTTCAAAGGGATTTCACAAAAAGGTTTTTTTTATATGGTCCCTATTATTAGATAACTTATAATATAATACTTCAAGGACGCTTTCTATAAATATCAAATTAATTTTAGCTTAAAAATTTTACATTTGACGCACTATCATTGTGGTTATTCATTATAATAAAATAAATATAACCATCTTTGTTTTTAACCATTTTTTTTTCTACCAACCGGTTTCAAAGCTGTACAATAGGATGTGTCATTTTTTTCAACTTTCGAAACTTAATAGGTCTCAAAAGTTGCTTTAACAAAAAAAGAGCATTTTTTAATTATTATTTTTTAATGTCTTTGGCTCGCTAAAATGCCGCAAAGTTTTGATAAAATACAAAAAAAAACAATTTTGCAAACCACGTAAAAAATATAAATTATGTTTATTTTCTCAAATACAAAAGAAAAAAAAGGCGAATTTATAAATCAATTGGAAAAAAAATAATTATGAAGGATTTTTCAACATGTCACAACTATATCACAATAATGATTTAAATCACATTTTTGTGTAAATTTTTAACTTTTAAACTTCTTTATAATCATTCTCATCTCTTCCCTACCCCTTCACACTAGAGGTGTGTAGTTCGTGAACGACTCTGTCATACTGACAAGGTCAGAAACATTGAACTAGAGACATGTTTCTTTCATCTCGGTCATTTACTTCGCGAACTAAATGGCTCTTTGTGTCATTTGGATCTTTCATATCTTCGTGTCTTATGGATCTCTGGCTCATTTCGTTCATTCATTGAACGAGATTGTGTCCTTATCTCTGTTTCTTATTTCTTATTGCCATAAACTTAATACAACTTTTGAGACCTATTACACGAAAAACAAAAATGGCCTTTTTTTGTAAATGACACATCCTACTACACAAGCTTCTTTATGAAGTTAAGTATACGGGTTAAGTAACTAATGCGTGTTCCGGTTAAGTAACTAAGTTAAGTTTACCTTGATAAAGAAGCTTGTATAGCTTTAAAACCAGTCGGTAGAAAAAATAAGTGGTTAAAAACAGAGTTGTTTTTATTTATTATATTACAAAAAGTATAACAATTTATTGTAAAATAAATATGGCGTTTGCGTTACGTATGGGTGTTAAGTTTTATTCTTAGTGGTGTTCTGCGCCTTATATTTCGTAAGCTTAGTAGGCATTTTGTATTTGTACAAAAACTGAAAAATGAGTTCAATAATAATTTATTGCGTGTAGGTAAGTAGGTAACACCAATGTATTATTATAGTGTTGGTTAAACTAGCAACATGAAAAGCGTCATCTATGGTTTTGTTGAATAGAACATTAACATTGATTGTCTATGATTGAAAAATAGATTTTATGACGGGGACTTGGTAGTTTGTGTGTGCGAATGCGTTAGAAATGAGGGAAAATGATGATGGCTGATCAGTTTCGGAAGGTGGAAACCTATTCTCCGAAATCGTCGCCCAGGGGCGCAAGGTCCCCTGTTGTTTCTCGTCAGGATTCTTCGGGTACACTCAAAACAACGATTTCTCTAGGGAAAAACCCGTCAATAGTTCACAGTGGGCCCTTCTACTTAATGAAGGAGCCTCCAGGTAAGATATATTTTTAATATTTTGGTTTTATGACTAACCTCTTCTTCGTTTACGGGAATACTACGATATGCATGGGTTTGAAAATAAAATCTGGTTTGTTTTCAGGAGAATGTGAACTAACGGGTGCTACTAATTTGATGGCCTATTATGGCTTAGAACATTCCTATAGCAAATTCAGCGGGAAGAAATTGAAGGAACAGTTATCTTCCTTCCTGCCCAATTTGCCGGGTATCATCGACGGTCCGGGGCAGCAGGACAACAGTACCCTGCGCTCTGTGATCGACAAACCGCCCATTGGTGGGAAGGAGCTCCTGCCTCTCACCAGCGCGCAATTGGCTGGCTTCCGTCTACATCCGGGACCTTTGCCCGAGCAATACAGATATGTTAATACTACCCCTGTGAAAAAACATAAGAACAAGCACAAAAAGCATAAACACAAGGAAGGGGGACCTATGAGTCAGGAAACACAAATTACAGGTAGTTTTGAAATGCTTACATGCCTGATCATTTTCAGATACTTTCTCCTATTTTGTTCGCCTCATGATGTGGTTAGCTCAGAATTAAGTCTCAAGTCCGAATCCCAACAAGGCAAATAAAACATACACAGTGGTGTTATGGTTAGGACGCTCACCACTACACGCGCTGAGAATCGAACGTGGAAGATTCCCAATGAACTGAACATAAGAAACAAGAACACAAAATTGAATGTGGTTTTTCTCATTTATTTATAATTATTTATCTTTGAAGGCAAGATGAGCAGTATAGCGCCTCGGGCAGAGGTGTACACTCCATATAGAGATGTGAACAGTGCACACTGCCTACCACACTTGATAATAACATAATATAAATATAATAGTATTTCAGAGCCACCAATGAAATAACAATTTCAATTGATATCAATTTATTGATGGGTAAACTGCCATTAGAAAATGTTCAACCAGATAGGTTTTTTTTTTTTGCAACTCATTTTTGAAAAATTGTTCTTTATGCGTAAAATAATCAGCTTCGTAAAATTAATGGAAGCTACAAAAGTTTTGACCTAAAATGCAGAATTTAAGTTCGAGCGAATCAGACTTGAACTTTTAACTTGTTAAAAGTCTAAAAAAGCATTTTATAGTTTCTGAGTAACTTTAAAAACTGCGCTAGACTCTAAGCCTTTGTAATAATACAAAAAAAGAAGTACTTAACAGGCTAATATTTGCTAAAATCATCCTTCAAAGATACTGAGGTGGAAAATTCCTCAATCACTCTCACTTTGTGTTTACTGCTACTCATGTCACAATTTTATCTCTAAAATGTATTTTTTGTTAGTTTAAACACTTTATATAATAATTATCCTTAGAAATGTTCCACCTCAGGATCTTTAAAGGCTGATTTCAGTGAATAATAGCCTGATAAGTACTACCTTTTTTGTATTGTTACAAAAGCTTAGAGTCTAGCACAGTTTTTAAAGTTACTCAGAAACTAAGGAATTGCCTTTTTAGATTTTTGATTTTAAGTTGAAAGTTTAAGTCTGACTCGCTCGAACATAAATTCTGCATATTAGGTCAAAACTTTTGTAGCTTTCATTAATATTATGAATCTGATTATTTTCAAAAAAAATAATTTACAAAAAAAATCCTGAAAAAACCTTCCAGAAATTAAAAAAATCTAAAATTTTCAAAAACTTAATTGAATAATCAAAACTTGAAAACTACACAAAATTGCGGAACATACATGGGGATGATTTGGATACCCCTCAATATGAGGCACCTACATTTTACCTTTGGACATCACTTCTCTGGCCACCTGTATAGCAATGAGCAGTAAAAAATATATTTCAGTATGATATAATGTTTTTTAAGCCATAACACAATATCTAGAGATCCATAAGCAAAAGCTCGGTGTAGATATGATATGCTCAGGTTTTTTGCTTTAGAAACAATTGACGGACTATGTTATTACTTATAATCAATTTGTTTTTTAATTTTTCATAAATTTGATAAATACTACAAGTTTCATATCTCAAATAATAATATTTTAGAAATAACTGCCAAAGGGCAAAAGTGCTTATGATGGCAGTATAATGTACGCCCCTGGCTTTAAGTGTTACTCATTCCGCATCACCAACAGATTCCACCACAATTACAACAACTTAACCTCCCATCGATACTTCACCGAACTCACAGTAAAATAATCTATTAACTCTTTTCCTTACCCCTCTTGTCCCATATTCCAGGGTATAAGTTTATGCCAAAAACTATTACAGACTAACCGGCTGTCCCAAAATTTAACAAAACACTAATGGACTTAATTAAGTGTCCATAACTAGAACAAAATACATCAATATCACCAAAACCGCTAAGCCATCATTATTATTGTGATATTTCAAATCTTTTTATCGTAACATTTCAGATGCATCTAGCCAAGATACCCACGAAAAAAAGCATAAAAAACAAAAACGTCACGATGAAGAGAAAGAGAGAAAGAAGCGGAAAAAAGAAAAAAAAAGAAAAAAACAGCGGCATAGTCCCGAGCATCCCGGGGGACTTACCCCGAGTCAGCACTCCCTCGGGTAACCACTCTCCCCTTCTCCTTCCCTTTGAGTGAGACGTTTTTATAAACTATGTTAATTTATATTGGTATATTTTATGTAATCTTAAGTAACTATTTTTAAATGGTAAATGCAATGCTTCTTTGCAGCACACTAATGTGTCATCAGAATCAATAAAATAAATTTTGGAAATCCTCTAAAGTGGATAAATACCTAATTGTATGTTAATTTGTATTAATGCGGGTGGAGCATTATGACTACAAATGTGTATAGGCAGCCCTTGAGTTTTGTAAGTTCTACTTGCATACAATTCGCTATTTTGTACATTTCTTTAAAATACTGATTTTATTTTTAAAATACTGATTTATTATGAGTTATTATTATTATTATCCAAGCACGTTACAAAATATTATTAAATAAATACAAAATGATGTTATTAAACTGTCTCTTGATGAACTTATAAACAATATTATGCCCCTTTAAATAATTTATTATACCTATCAATAAATTAAAAATTTTAAGTGCAGTTTTTTTTTTATACATTCAACATTCCTACACATTTTAAAGATCCAATTATGTTTGGAGGTCAAAGGCTGCCTGTACATCTAAAATAAAGATCATGACTATTCTACTTTATTTACAATCTGTATGTTACAGAATAAATATCAGCTGGTTAAAATTGTTTGTTATGCTAACCTCACTGGTATTATGTTCTTGATCACTGCGAGTTCCGGCCTCTATGTAATCTTAATGTACACACAAATACACTTTTATGTGAAACTATCACGGTCCACTAATTTTCGGAACAATCTCCTTTTCATTAATAGGATTCAGAAAGTGTTCTACTAAAAAAAAACTATTTATATAAATGGCGGTAATCGTTTCGTTAAATCGGTAAATTTTGACGAAAAGATCAATATTTTTAATTCCATTTTGGTTTTAACCATGTCCCGATTAAGGGGCGCATACTCCTAAACCGGTTAATCCTAATTATTTTATTTATATAGAACAAGGTTCCAAGTTATGTAATGAATTTAAAAAGCAGTTCAGAATTATTTAAATAGACAAGGAAATTGAATTTTAGTATATATACTCTTAGCTCGAAAAAGAAATTGTGTATTTAAAAAATATCACTGGAAAAAACGTAGAATTTAATTTAAACAGCTCTATAACTTGTATTCGGCTTCATTCTGTAACTAATTCGTTTTGTATCGTATAAGAGGGAACGATAGTGAAATACGATTTTGATTGCGTTAGGGTTCAAACGTCAACGAGTACAAGTTTAAGATTTTATCGGCCGCCAAAGTTTGGCATATCACAACACCATAATATACGCTCGCTTTGAACGAAAGGAAATCTAGTATAGAGCGTGGTGTATATACAGAGGGTTTAATTAATCCTATAAATCAATGAGTAGGTTTGTGCAACAGAAAATTGGATATTAAAAATATTTTCTTACGCGCGGTAAAAATTAGATTATTTAATTATTCGGCAAAGTTTCTCGAAAATGTATGAAAAATAGATATAAATGAACTACTTTTAACGACGTCACTAGTTATTTGAAATCAAGCAATAGTGTCATGATACATTTCCGGTTACTGGGAAGCCAACCCACCAATCAGGGCAACTCACCGTAGAGAACTTGAGACGTCACAGGCGGAATTTCAAAATTGCAAAACTTTAAAAAATCATGTCGCTGGTAATACGACACATAAAGATACAAATAATATTTTTTTGGTTTAGTTTGACAGTCTATTAATAACAAAAAAACCACCAAACTTCTTAATTTTGATTGGACTTATTCTTGAAATTGATAGTATTAGGTTGGATAATAATGTGTTATTCATGAATTTAAACAGCATAATGTCATTAACTTAATAAAGTTCCTTATAATAAAAAATATGCTCTTAGGAATACATTACAACATCTGAAAGTGTAATGATAGTGTTTATAAATATATTTTTTAAATGTACCAAAAACAGATAACAAAAAAGGAGTAACATCCAGTCCTTCTCTACAAATATTTGGACATACTCAAAATATTGTTAATAAAACATTTTATTCATGGTTCTCTCTCATGCACCTGCCTTGACTTGTTAGAAAAACAAATTTTGTTTATATTTTTTCTTTCAAGGGATTATTGTATAGACTTATTGGACGATGACATTTCTTGATATCGAAAAATTATGCTAAAATTTAACAATTTTAATGTAAAAATGATTATGAATGAATAAAAAAAAGCAGCTTCACTTTATTATCTTTTAACTACATAATCTCTGGGCTTTATAATGTATTTGTGTTTTGTTTTTTCCAACAATTTTATTTTAGAACCTACCTAGACAGTATGTAATGGTGATTTTGTGAATTGTAATCTAAACCACACACTTGACATAATATCTACATAATTAAAACGCACATCTTCAAAAACAACACATGCATATATTATAAGAGAAACAATACAAATTTGTCAAAATAGCTATATAAATACATACTTTTCTTTATTTTTTAATCACGGCCTTTTGCAATGTTAATTCGACAAACTTGCGGTTTTGGAACACCACAGTTAAACTAATTTTATATTTATTTTGGAAATCATGTTGAGCATAATAAGACAGTAAATAAATTATTTATCTACGATTATCAACAATATTTTGAGCGTTCCTATGAGTAAATGATTTTAGAAAAATAGTGAATTTCATTTTGAAGAGATCAAGATAGATAACTCAACAGAGACTATTAAATTTTTGAGAAAGGAATACTTATGTATATGTCCAAATTGTTAGATTTTTTAAAAAGGAATGGTCATAGAAACCACTTTAATATTTGTTTTTAAGATATCTTGATGTAACGTGATGATGATAACGTGTCAGAATAAATTTATAATAAGGAAGATCAGTGGTTTTTTCAATTCTTATATATCATTTTTGTATTTCTGATATAATTCCGCGTGTGATGTCAGAGGTTCTCTTCCGCTTATTCTCGATCAGTTCTGCCCATTGTTCCATTCACGGCAAGCAAACCGAAAATCTTCCATAACTCTCTCATCGTTGGTTGATTCATATGAACCAGTGACATTGTTCAAACGTTCGTTTTTTTACATTTTCAGGAAACTTTGCTGTACAATTTAATGCTCCAATTTTTTCCATCGTAGGGCTGAAGTTCCTCATTCTGTATTTGATACTTCTAGTTGAATTATCCTATACAAGTCGAAATATGAAAAGCCTTTTATTATAATGCAGCGTGTGTGTATATTGGCAATGTGTACATGAAATATTATGATAAAGAAACAATACATTCTTCATAATATGTTAAAAGTGTTGATTTGTTATTACGTTATTAGGTTTATTATAAGCTCAATCAGTTTCCCTGTAGACTATACTAACGATGTAAATATAATGTTATCCAAATTTTTACGATTATGTATGTATTGTATCTCTTCAATTCTCAAAATATTCTGTACCATCGCAGGCAAATAATTTAACATAATTAATAAAACCAAGAATCTTTATCTATAAGGTTTTTTATATTTATATTGGCATCTCTTATAATTATAAGGTATGTTCAAATAATTTTTATGAGATGGCGACAGAATGAGAATAAAATATTTTGTGGAAATTAACGAGCATCTTTATTTTCTTCCTTATACATATCCTAATCGAAGATTTGAACGAAGAGTCACCGAACTAATGACACATCTAAATGTATTTATAAAAAAAATAAACCATTGTACTTGTAAAAGGATTTCATGGGTTATCAAAATTTGCCCTTAAATAGAGCGCATTGAAATTACGCAATCTTTCTTTACTTTCACCAATGTGCGATGGTAGTTAGTGTCAATCAATGTTGTATTTTGTTACCAATACTTTATTTGAACTTTACAAATTTAAATCAATTTTAAAAATATAAATTTATGGAATAATATTTAATGTATATAGTTCTACTTTTGATATTATTGAAATTGAAAAAAAAAGCATCTTGACATATGAGCAGAATAATCAAAATACTAATATCAGCCCAACACGAAAGCCAAAATGATATTTACTTTAGATAACTGAGCAGTCATTGAGAGTTGACAGTTTTAGATGCGATTTAGAGTTGATGTCATTAAGGGTGATAGCATGCAAAAGAGCTAACATTAATCTTCCAAGCAAACTTTAACATTTACGTGCTGTCTGGAACTTCCATCTATATTCGGCAGAAAAAAATACTTATCCAATGAATATCTAGATATTTATATATGACATCTTAGCAAGATTCAAAACAGTATTTCTAGGCTTTAGATCTGCAATTGGCCTTAATTTGTGTATTTTAATAGGGTATTTTCACATGTCAAAAATAACGTCAAAAATACAATATAAATTAAAAGCGGATTTTTACAATTCTAACGATATAACTATCAATGTATTGAAAACTTGTTTTCATTTATAATTTTCGAGTTTAAAAATGAGCATATACAAAACGGTTTGCAGTAGGCATCATGTCATTTTGACGCCGACAGCGCTTCTAATAAACATTGCGTGGAAGTTTGGATATAAAAGGTCATTTGTGCTGTTTTTCCCACAGGGCGCGAAACGTCTCGTTTTGGGGTAATTCAAAATATGCATATTTTAAACCCTTGTAGAAATTTTACCCGACGTCGCACGAAAAAAATATTGATACCATTACCATCGTAATTTTTTGCTTATTTAAAAGTAAAAATATTTTTAAAACTTGAAAAGACCGTATTGTGATTATAAATACATAAACATGTATATGTTGAATTTTCTTGTAAAAGTGTATTTCTGAATGATTCAACTTGACGTCCCCAGCTAGACAAGTAAAACTAGAGAGGCGCTGGATTTGACTTAGCACGTACATTGGATGATATGTACGTTGTGAGCTCTGCCAAGTCGTCAATGACAAATGCCATTGGAAAGCACATTGTCAGAGGGGTTATGATTCTCAACACTATTGAACAGGCACGAGTAAACAAGGATAAAAGGTGTCAGATATTAAGATAATGCTATTGTGTTACAGATTTATTATACATTTTCACGGTACAATTCACTTTCCAGCGCAAAGTTATCAGAATAAATTAGTAACATCAGCACCAATACATTTTTCTATGTATGCTTGTAAAATAAATAAAATAGAAAGCTTTTCAATTAAGAATATCTTTGTGATGAATGGGCACACAAAGTGAATTGGCTAGGGTATCGAAATTCACAACTGTTTGGGAACTTCTCCTATCACATACAAAGATATACAAATAAGTTAAATAACTTAACTTATATAAGTATGTTACATGGATGTGGTTACCGGGAATAAATTATACAGTATTACTTGTTAACTGGTAGAAACGCACTGTGGCATTACTTCAATATAAATATGTACACATAATATAGTTGGTGTTATAAACAGTGGAATTGTTATTGTAAGTCATTGGGGGACTGACTCATTATTAATCAAAATTTACAGTACCTTAAAAAGAGAAATATATTATCATTATATAATTGGCAAAATAACAAATCATCACATATATTATGGACACGATTTACTTAATTTACATATTATAAAAAAACTACCCAATAAATGTATTAACCAAAAATATTATGGCTTCTGCATGGTACTAAAATACAACGCATTTTTTTGTTGATAAAAAGTGTCCATCACAACACCTTCTAGAGGAGTAACCGAAAAGTCTTAACATTTACTTTCAATATAAACATATAAAACACGTCAGTCATTTAATTAGTGATCATTGTGAGGACACGACACTTGTCAGAGTTCCTTGAGCAAAGCAGACTTGGCGTTCTTCAGTTTGTCCAAACGTTTATTTAGGTGATTGTTTTCTGTTTCCAATTCCTCCACTCTGCTGAGTGCTTCGCGAGCCTGAAAAAGGGAAACTACAATTAGGAATTTGCAACAATTCTCATTAAGCATATTACATAACAATAAGCTCCAAAATATTGTAGTATGCAAACTCGCGAAGGCGTCTCATACATGTGACATGACATAACATAAAATGGAATACATAAATACTGCAGACCGTGGAAGCAACTATTCTTAAGTGAAACAATATTAATGTCGCCGAAGAGAAAGATATCCCTTCCTCACGCCCATCCAATTCCCAAATTGAATTGCTTGTTCAATTGAATGCTGCATGGATAACAATCATGCACTTTAGGCTTCACTGACACAGAAGCAACTTAAAATAGGCTGGTAATAATATGATGTAGACATAACATAGATATTTTAAGCGATAATACTTCCTTCTTCTGGGAAAAATATATTAGGATCAAATATAAATTGAACAAGGCGAGAAAGTAAGTAAGAGATATAAATATGTCATTTTCTAGAAAATTGGCAAAAATTATCAAATTAGAATAATGAATTCATTTAAAAAATCTTAATAGCATAATACATGATATAGAAAACTCATTAATGATTATAAAGCCGCGGTGAATATGATAGTTTTGCCTAGTGAGATTGAGGCAATGCCTACACCCACATAAATATGTTATGTAATATAATACAGAGTGTTTTATAGTTAAATGAATACATTTTATTATTTATTTTGCACATTTTAAGATGTAACACAAAAATGACACGGATATTTTCAAAGCCTGTACAATTAATTTTGTTTTACACATAATGAAAACCACGTTAGAAATAATTACATAAATTAAAAGAATTTTGTTACTAAAATTAGTAAATATTTGAGACAAATTGTATGTTCTATCTAACACTATCAAAAGGTTTGTCATTAATAATTTAAAAGTTAATGCATAATAAATATTATAATATTATGTACATTGGGAAATATTTCATAATTATATGTATGGCGTGTAATCGAGTCAGGCATCTAATTAATAAGGAAGGGGAATAACTCCAAAACCAAACAAATAATAACACGCAGTAAAACTGAATACAACAAACTTCTGGAGATATTCTAGAATCAGCCCCCTGGCTCTGTGCAGCGTAGAATTGTATAACTAAATAGACACTTGTTCATGCAATCGGTCACATCTCTTTTTCAATGCAATCTCATTAGCCTCCAACAAACGGATGCGCTCCTCAGCATTTCTCATCTACAATTCAGGGAAGAAAAAAAAACACCATTCGAGTAAATGATTTACAAAATTGCAAGATGTGTAATATTTGTTTCATCACCAGTTGTTATGTCGATATTATTATTGATTACTAAATTAATTTAATGTTTACAAGAAGAAAGTGACACAAATCCAAGCTGGATATTTTTGAAGACAGAAAGAGAACTATGTTTTTGATTGAATTTGTGTATGTAAAACCTCAAATGTTTTTGTATCTATTCACCATAAAATTTTGTTTGAAAAGAAAGATTTCATCTTAACTTGTATCACTTTTTTATATTATTCATACACAGTGTTAAATACTGAAATGCACGGGGAATAACAATGCACAACAAATCAATGATATCAATTCTGTGTACCCCCAAAATGACTAATTAACTCCTAACTCCTTCCAGAAGTCAATAGCAATTTCCTGAAATAACACAATATTGTAAGTAAGCATGTAGATATGAAATACATAAGTCTATCTGATAGGAACGCTACATAATATTACATGCTATGTATCTTCCATTTGAAGAAATTCTTATATTTTATTCTTAAAGCAAAAACTAGATAATTTGTTGATGATTTGCAAATAAATTCAGTTTTATTTTTAAAATTATAAACACGGAGGGGCTTTTATGTTACATACACCCTTGAGATCGGCACTATATGTAGTTACAAACGCAATTCAAAATAATTTTATGAATGACAGAAATACCCGGTATTTTTTAAATAAAATATTAATGTCATTTTATTTAGTTCCTTTTTATCCATTAATTTGTATTGTCAAAAATGTATATGATAGTCCATTATTATTAAAACATCCTTTTTATTCTTTCATTTGTCTGACCAATACATAATTTGTACTGATAGCATTCCAAATTTTCTTCAATGATGAACTAAACTTTATTATAAAGATTAAATCACTACCAATATGTTCCTTAGTTCCTTGCCATTTGAGAGTATAAATTACAGCGTTCTGATAACGAAAGAAAAAGCTAGAGTCTTTATACCTCCCGTTGTAGTTTTCGTCGGTCACACTTGAGTTCATCCTCAACTCTCTCAGCTTGCTCTGCAGCAGTACGGAACCGCAGAACTTGACTCTCGAGGCGCGCCACAGTAGCCTGGAGAGTCAATACATCCTGCTCGGCTTTGCACGCACGGAATTTGTAATCCGCAACTAGTTTAGAGTTTTCCCCTGAAGAGAACATAATATATATTATAAAGAATCTGCCAAAGTACAGTAGAAAACAATGGAGGTGTGACAGTTAATAATATTAGTATAGATAGTGTAAATATTACTTTGTTTATAAGAATATACTAAAGATGTTGTTTTTAAATTTACGGGATCACAAAATTCAGAATATGTTCAACTTACGTTGATGATCAAAAGAATCGGAATCACTATCATCGGACCCATTGACGGGTCCATTATGTGATGAATTATGTACAGCGGACTTCTTTTTAGATCGTTCTTCTTCCAACTGTACTTTCAGTTGTTTGACTTCATTCTCTAGACTTTGTCTCTCTGAACAGAGGTTCTTCAACCGCACATCTGAAAATAATAGTGGTAAGTTGGTTTTAAAACATTTTTTTCTTCATCTGAGTAAACATAACACAGAATTATTTTTATAAAATGTAATTCTTCATCTGAGAGTAATGCACGTGAATTAAGTAAAGCAAAACACCTTTTTTTATGTTTCTTTACATGGTTTCAAAATAACATTGTAAAAAACAAAATTTAAAAAAAAAGAACATTAATTTAATAATGTGATATTTAGTAATATGGGAATAATAATTTTAGTGTTTGTTTTTGGAATTCTCTACGTCGCTCTTTTACTTACTAGGGGCAGAGAGGTATGCGCAAACAAAGGAAGGGTGATGGTAAATAATATTTGTTACAATTTTTTAAAGTATTTTGTTGTCATGTTACATTTTCCAATAAAATTAAGGTACAGAAAAGATATTTTTTTTTTTAAATCCCAAAACGATTTTCAAACAAGGAAATCTGCCTATCATTGTAACTATTTTAGTATACTTTTTTTACACGGTATTGTGTGGAAGGCACCCCCCCCCGCATAAAAATAAGTTCTAGTGTACTCACATATTGTTTGTAATAGCCAACCTCATCGGGTAAGCCTGTACCGAAACAGGAATATATTTTTTTAAACCAGTAATAATGTTAAGTAGCTGTTATCACATTTGAGTACCACTTATCAAATATTAGGATTGATTTAATGTAATTAATCAATAAATAATTATTCAAAATCATTATGATTTTTTTTTATTGCATAAGTATGTAACGATGATAATAATTCTTTGTTGTTATTTGTACATTACTTTAACAAAAAAAATTAAGTAAAGATAAAAAATCAAAGTTTTTACCTAGTGTTCCTTCTCCTCCCGTCCCGTCCCCCAGTGCGAGGCCGGAAACGAGGGTGGGAGTCCCCTCCAGCAGATGGATCTCCAGCCCAGCCTCCAAGATACAGGAGTCCCTCATGGCCAGCGCCGCGGAGCACCGCTGCAGCTCCTCTCGTGTGGAGCGACACTCTCGAGTGAGGGAATCAAACGCCCGGCACTTGTCCTTGTGCTCTCTCTAAATATTACAAAAACTAATTGTATATGGTTTTTGATCGTCTTAGAATGGGTTGACAACCCTAGTTAAGCAGTGAAGTATGAAAAAAAACATATAATATCTGCTATAACTAGTCATTTCAAACTTTGTCAGTTTTGATATTTTGAAAATAAGAGTTTCAACAATATATTAGGCATTAATTACTGTCCTTGTTGAAGCAACATTATAATTTATGCAGGAATTTTTTTTTATCGCCATTATCTAAAAACAAGTGACTTTGAGATGTCTAGTTATAGTATTGAGCCCAAGATATATCTATATCATAATGAAGAACTTCAACCCTACGGGAAATTGAATACAAAAAATGTTTTCTTACGCGTAGTAAAAATTGGACCAATAAATTGTGCAACAAAGTTTCTTGAAAATGTACAAAATAAATAATAAAAAATATTTTAATAATAACTAACTACTTTGAACGACATCACTAGTTGATATGAATCAACCAATGATAAGGGAGTTGTGGAGATTTCCAGTTTACGGTAATTCAACGGACCGATTGGAAGAACCGACCGAGAAGAAGCGGAAGAGAACTTGAGACGTCACACGCGCAGTTATTTCATAAATACAAAATTTGAAAAAATCATAGCGTTGATAATAAGATCAATCAAAATTTAAAAAAATAATTTAGCTAAGTTTAATAGTCTATTAACAAATAAAATAAATAAATAAAAAACCCACTGAACTGCCGCATTACCTTACTCAATGGAAGGCCTGCTGTACACAATACATGATGACATGTATTTAAAAGGTTCATTTTTTGCACCATTTCTTCCAGTTTTAGCTTTCATTCGCTTCTGACGCGGTTAATTACTGCTCCGTAATTTGATGCCAGTAAGATTACGAATAGTAATATAAAATGAGTTGAAAAGTTGAAAAGTTTGTAAGGTCTTCTATCTAGATGTGTTGACCTTATTTTACTGATTAGTCATCTTTTTTTTATGTATCAGGCGCATTTGCCATGGCATATCTATAATTAGATCTAAATGTGTTGCAACAGAGGGAGAAAACATTTTTCAGAAAAAAGTTAACAGAATAAATGAGGAAATGTGAATGTTTAAACATAGCCGAATGGCAAATGTTACAGTGTGTAATGCGGCCACTTAAACCAGCCAATAACAGGGCATAAGCCTTGTAAATGCCTAGACTTCCATATTCGCTTCTCAAAAATATTTTACCTTTCTGTTGCAACAAATTTAGATCTAAATAACTCCCTAGAGGAAATCTAGCCAGTCTGTAAGCATTTGGACATACTCAAAACATTGTTGTATATATAATTAGATTACTTATCTGTAGTAAAAATGTTGAATCTTTCTATTGTAATAAATTTTAAAGTGCAAGCTTAAAATAAAACATAAATCAATACGTATTTGTGTATGGGAAAAGTAATTTTCCATTAAAATATAATGTTATCAACTTTTTAATTAAAACTCATGTTTGCACATTATCTATGCAACATTCCGCCTGATAATTCATGGATTGTGCAAATATTTGTAATAATGAGTTCATGGTAATTTCTATAGAACGTTAATAATTTACCTGAAGTTGCGTGTATTGTTCTTGTAAATCTTCTAATTTATCTTTTAGTAATTCCAGTTGATATGAAAATGATGCCTTATCGTTGTCCAACTGCGCATTTAGGATCATCGCTTTTCTAAATTTTTCTTCAACTTCTTTAAGCTCATGCTGTAAACAAAAAAAGCACTATGTTCCAAAAATACATAAAAAAAGAATTTTATAAACTAACGGAAATAGGCTATACCTTTAAAATTTAAGATAGTTGTAAAAATCCTCTTCCCCTAACCATGAAAACCTCTTTTATTATAATTATATAGGTGGACATAAATAAATTTGACATGTTTTTAAAATTTCATTTTGTTACTTTCACACTCAACAGATGTTTTTGTCAAAGTCTAGTTTCAATTATTACTTAAAACTTTTGTGCAAATTGCAAATAAAATCTTATGCAGATAGAAAACAATATGTCAATTTTATTCTTATAATAAATTGTGTATTTTCTGAATATAACCTACTACTAAAAAAATCGGCCTAAAAATGTCGGCATCGTAGTGTAATGGTCAGCGCATTCGCCTACCTTGCAAGAGGTTTCAGGTTTGATTCCCGACACGGTTGATATGAAATATTGAACTTGAAGCTTAAGACTGATCACCTTACCTTCATGCAATAAATAAATAATCAAGATACGCTGCGATTGGTGTACCAATGCAGTGCACTGTGCACCATTAGGTGCGGAAAGGGAAGATGATGGTGATGATGATGATGATTAAAAAAATAATGAAACTATGGCAATAATTTGTAATTTTATGTATTCCGGTAAGAAGATAGAATGCTGCTGATGATACCTCATTCAAAACAAAAACATCATCATCATCAAAACCCATATCTGCAGCCGGTGGTGAATAGGGCACTGCATTTTTAATAAAATGCAGATTATCTTGAACATCAATTACGGGAAGGTAAGGTGATCAGTCTTACACTTCAGGATCCAGTCCTGTGACCATGGTAGGCAAACGCACCAACCACTACACTATGAGACAGGCATTTATCCACTCGTTATCCTTTTTCAGGATTTTTATCTCAGAGCAGCCATCGAGTCAAAAACACTCGTCCCGGATTCTGTTTATATTTCACACTCAGAACTGTATTCTACATCCGCCTTGACACATACAAAACAAATAATCAAAGATAAGTGAAAAATAAAGGTTTATTTGTAACAATTTTATAGCCACCCATTGTCTGCCTACCAGCGTGACTGGCAAAGCTTATTCAACAACAGTCTCCTAGAGGTAACAATTTGCAAGTTCAAAAAATAAAATATTTAAATAAACACAGCCTGACCAAATTGGATTATTAACTGTTTATCTCACAAGGAACAACCTTCTTCACGGAGTAAAGCATTTAGTAGAAAGAATAAAATAAATGAATTAGTAAGGGTTACCCTAATGTCCCTAATGCTGCCCATCTCCTCCAATGAGTCCTCGGAGCTGCGGCGTGAGGAGTGGTAGTTCCCCGAGGATGGAGCACTACTAACAACCCTCCCTGCCACGCGAGACACGCGTGTTGTGTCTAGAAACAAAACCACTTGGAAAAATTAGTCAATGTTGTAATTTAACCTCTTCCCTACCAGTATTATAGCAGACATGGCATTTCTATAATATATGATCATGACCAGGGCCCATGTTCTAATGGGAAGTTCAAATTTATCTCCAATTTTATATACAAAGCAAAATTAAATTTTCTGTATGTACATTTTTTTTTTTCTAAACATGTTCAATTACAGGTTACCGACGAAGATACTTTGAATTTTTATATAAATATTGTACATTTTGTTACTTTATACTGTCTCGATATGTACCGATTAAGATAGCATTTAAAATCGCGGCCCAGCAAAGGACTAATGTACATGAATTTCATACAAACTTTTTTCAATTTTACATTTCAATGGTTAGCTAAATAAACTTCACGAGGATGCAACAAAAAATACATCTTTATATGAGACATTATTCCATTTACAAAAACTTTTTCCACATTTTTGTTCCGTAGACATCATCAGAGGTCTCCGAGAAACACTATTGCTAGCCACCACTCTCGCTTCCCCCTTTTTAATTTTGCAGCTAAAAGATTGTCATCAAGTCAGTGTGAGCCCGCCGGTGTGCCAGAACTTGGGTTATGGCTTTTTTAAGGCATTTCCATTACTGTTACTTCCATTCTCAGACTATTTTACTAAGTTGTTATGCCGAGTGTTAAAACCACTGCTAGTCTACATTCTAGGTTTTACCATAACATCTATCATCTTGACACTATAGTATCGGAAAATCAATGGAGTTAAATAATGAAACATAATATTTTTTACCTGAGTACATGTCATAGACACGGTCAGCATTTTCCTCTTGTTCTTTCTGCTGCCTCTCCAACTCTTTCATCCGTATATCTCGAGCTTCCGCCCTCGCTGCTCTCCGCGCCGCTAGTCGGGCTTCCGCCTGCAATATTCAACCCTACATTACTAAACTTATTCACTGTAATTACTACTAATATATTGTTATTATGAAAACTTAAAATTGGGTTGAAAGAATTATTACACAAAAAACTACATAAATTATAATATACGAATGATGGGAATTTTGGAATGACAGTGACAGACAAAATTACAGTGGTGGTAGTAATCATCAGAGAGGATGTATCTACCTTGGCATACAATTTTAGCTCCTTGTATTGAATCGGGTTATAGTCCCATGGCTAGTGTTGCAGACTTACGGATCAGAGGTTCGAGTTCGGTTTGAACCCTACTCTACCCTCACTTGATTTCCATTTTGTAATAGAGTTATTTAAAAGTAATTGAAAATGGCCCTCATTATTGAAAATTTATTTTAATGAGAATGCAAAAATTTATTTTAATTTTTAAAAAAATACTTTCATACATGCTGCCATGACTGCCTGCCTTCGGTTATGTAGGCTCATGACAAAACCAGATTAAAGATTTTATTGTTATTTTCAAATGATGCAAATTGTACAAGAATAAAAGATTACTAAGGATTTTGTTATATTATGGGAAAACTCACTGTTGAAGAGTGTATATTTTTGCGTAAGTTTGTACTTTTATTTTCTATTCTAAATCTTGGGCAAATACATAAACCGCGAAAGGAAATAATAAAACATCGACATCACATGTATGTGTAATCAAGTTTTACCTTCAAAGCATAAATTGTATGCAAACAAAGTTTTTTTTTTAAACATACTTATTTTAATTATTCCAAAAACAGTTGTTATGACAGGTGATTTCCTGGAATTTATAAAAAAAAAGTGTTTTGGACAGTACTGATTATTTTTCATATCCTAAATCTTTTAGGTTTAGGGTAGGGATACATAAAAACATATTCATAATAAATGGATTCAGTTATATTAAATATTTTGTAATAATCCACACAGCATAACTATATACATTAACATATTACAAACAATTGCTTTTCTTTAAAATGTTTGGGATTCATTTCTCAAATCAGATTCAGACAGAACTTTTTTTTCGCATAATTATTTTACATTTCCTTGGTTTTCTACCAAAGTAGTCGGTTAGGGGTCTATTTATATAATTGTTTAGATAGCTTTCACACTATTTACCATGAGGATGGCAGAGTATAGAATGCTTTTTCATGTATGCTGATTATTTCAGATTTTGATATTTTCATTTATTTGTTGAATCAAAGGAGTGCTGTGCTGATTTGGTATGGACATGTAGCTTATGTACAGCGAACTATTCACGGACACCCGTCACAATAGATATTCACAGGTTGCAGTGACGTCAGGAGCTTGCATAGCACTGACCCCCACCACTAAGAAGAAGAAGAATGTACAGCGAAAAAACGGATGAATAAGATTTACGATACACATGTTTTTAGATGCAGAAAACGAGGAAGACCTAGAAAGACATGGCGTGACCAAATCCAACAAATACTTAAATATCAAAAGTTGAAATAATAAGCGTGGGTGCATGAGAAGATGTATAAATGTAGAGTAAGCGAGGTCTGTATGCAAATACAGAGTTATGTGGAGTTCTATCCTCTTTGAATACCTCTACGGAGAAACGGCGTGATGGTTTGGTTTGTTGTTGCTGAATGCCATGCCTTTCTTGACCTTCCTCAGCTTCTATATACATATAGCAACATCCGCACTATAAATATATTTAGCCATTATTTCGTCATCTATTTGCTTTATATTACGATATTTTGAATTATTAATATTTTGGGAATTTCAAAAAAAAAATAGGAGTCATTAAATATTTTTTGTCGAATAATGTTGCTATCTGGCGTGTTGTGTAAACGATGACACCAAATCTAATAATAACCTTTCTTATACAAAAATGAATAGCGTTTTTTATTATTATTTAAATAACGAACATAAGATGGGCAGAATATTTATAGAGACGAAGAAATTATTAGGGAATGAATCAACCTCTTGGCATATACAGGGCTTATGACCTGTCATTGGCTGGTTAAAATTTCACTATACATTTGTGTAACATTTCCTTCGTCTCTGTTAAGATCTACAAGCTATAGTATACAATCCATTATGTAGTATTATATACCGAAAATGGAGCTATAAAGTTATCTTAAATGATAACAGGTTTATTATCTGATTAGAAAATGAGCAGATCATACATGAAAGCAGAGAATCGCATAAAATTTCATGTAATGGCGAAAATGATAAATACTAAATTATAAATAATCGTGTTTGATGCGAGAAAGCGACAACTATTGGGAAATAGGTCGAATATGCGAGCAAATTTTCTTGGTAGCCTCCGCGCCGCACCGCGCGCCGCTAGCTTTCTGCATCGACGAGAGCTGCGGAGACGCCGCGCCGCGCCGCGCCGTACTAAGGCGATCTAGTCTGCCCCTCCGTGGAATAATTGGCCATGACTAGATACGAGATAGTCGACTATTCCCATGTTGGAAATGGTGACGCATGCGACACCAGCCTACATAATGCCATATGACACGGTCCGTCCCTGCTAGGCGATACATCTCTACAACAGGTGTGACGGCGAATCTCGCGCGGGATAAAATACATCGACTGCAAAATCCAATCGCAATTAGATACACAGATACGGCGGAGATGCAGTTTCAGGTCGCCATGTCATGTGGGTACCTCGTGCTAATTATATAGCACTGTGCGCTGTAATTCCCAAGGCCTTCCCCGAGTCAGTAAGTAATAGCGCTCGGGAAAATACGGCGACAAACCCGACAGCACCGCGCCGTTACAACCGGAAAATTAATCACGTCTGACCGGATATAGAAAGCCTAATCTAACCATACGCGTTATACATTTTAATACATAATATTCAAAACATGAAACATGCAATTTCAAATATTTATGTTGATAAGATACAGTGTAGGTGTGTGATTCATAGTAATATGTATTGAACCTTTAAACACTTTTTATTCTTAATTTTTATTTTATTTTTCCTTGCACAGCGAAATAATTATCGCCATTTTTAAATGAGATGTTTTCAAATGATTGCTTTGAAAAATTAAAGAATTAGTTTGAAAATACCTTCAAAAGGCGACACAGTAACAGTTGTCACGAAAATGGAAAATAAAATATAGACCAGAACGAAAATTAATTATTAAAACTTGTGTTTAACGAAGTTTGTGTTTAATCTCACGATTAACATGATGATGTAGATTGAGGTGCCAATCTGAGTAATGCAATAGTTATATAACATTTAATACTAGAATTTTCTATTTGAATGCAAAAAAAAACCTACTCGATCATGGTCCTTGCCGAGGATTCCAACGATGCTCAAGTCATCACTGCCACTGGAGCTCAAGAAGACTCCGTTCTCCTGAGTCGGTGATAGTTTCGCCGAGAGATGACTGATCTTGCTTTTGTCCCTAAATTGTACATCGCCATTAGTGCCATTGTTCCCCATTTGATGGTTAATGGCTTCGTTGCAAGGGATTCCCTTTGAATTGTCTCCTTTAACGCATAAAGTGAGATCATTGTCTGAATCCTCAAAATCACCATCTGTAAACTCCTCATTATCACTTCCATTTGCACTATCATTGTCGCCGATAGAACGTTTGCTACCATTTATTTCTGCCATTGTACTCGTATTATATTTTCGATCCACTTTTAATAGTCAAACTCCCCGATGTCTCGACTCAAGTAATTCATTCTTCTACATTGTCTTTAGATTTAAATATTATTCACTTAAATACTGTAACATTTAAGTAATTATAACAATTTGGTGATAAAATCTTAAAAGTAATGAAGCGTGAGAAAATGATCCATAACAATTTGATGCTTTTTACACTATACTCCAGCTATAGGTAAGTTTTTCTATAAATGGCGAGGTTCCACATAAAGCTGATAACGTTATCCAATCAGAAAATAAAGATATTGCGACAATCATATAATTCTGATAATCCTCGCTATCGATAAGATATCATTTTATTTGATTTTTATTTAAAAGAAATACTTATTTTTACTGAGCTTCTTCGGTGAAAAACTTTTTTTCTAGTTAAATTTTAGTAATTAAGTATTTTCATGCAAATACACATATATTTTGTATAAAATGTACTATATTTTATGCTGATTGTTTTTCGTTAATAATTAGAGGTCATAATTTTATCATTGTTTGTGATTGCTATTATGAATTATTTTAATAGATATCAATAATCATCAACATCTCAAACGACAAAAAAAGACTACGTAGTTAATAGAATATAAGAAAGATATCTAGTCGATACCAAGGACATTAATGTAAATTTGACTATTATTATCAAGAAATAAAATCCTCCAATACATGTCAGAATCCTAACCAGCGATCCTCAGTAGTCATCATTGATTTCATAAAGATACATATAGCCCCGTTTTTGTCAATATAAGAGGGGAAATAAAGCAATACCAAGGCTTGAGAAGAATCACATTTAATCATTTTTATCCCACCGACAATCGAACTTGCAACCCTCGCCCCAGAACTAATGTTTATAATTTTTAATACAATCGGTGATAAAGAAAAAGGCTCGGGGAATACAGCTGTTTTATAATATATTCCTAAAACTCCGTTTTAGTCAACAATACAGACATTATTCAGTATTGTGCGAATTAATGTAATTTTTGTCATTTTTTACGTGTAGCAAAAATTATGACTGACAGTTCATTAATCCTTTGGGAGCTCATATCGGTGTTTGTTGGTGTACTATATATTGTTTTTTTACATTTTATCAATAAAGGACTAATTTTATAAATTGATTGCATATTAAACAGTGTTTTTGAGTTGGTTTAAATCATGGATATCACGCCGAGGAAAAGGGAAAAGATTATAACCTTAAGTGAACATACATCAACGATTCGGAAGGAGATTGCAAATGAATGTTTTGTGAGTCAGGGAACAGTCAGCAAGATTATTAATCAGAAAAGAGAAACAGGGTCAGTTGAAGCAAAGCTAATTGGGAAATGTGGAAGAAACCGGAAAACTAGTGTCCGAGATGAAATATCTTTAATCAGAAATAGTAAGTTAAACTCCAGAAAAACAAGTTACGAACTTCAACGAGATTTGGCTGCCACTTGGGTGATGATACATGACTGAACAGTACGAAGAAGACTCATTGAATCTGGAAGAAAATCAATTCGACCACAGAAGAAACAACTCCTGACGGCACGTATGATGTACCAAAGGCTCATTTGGGCTAGAAAATATACCAAATGGGCTGTAAAAGACTGGAGGAAGGTGCTGTTTTCAGATGAGACGTGCAGAGATATCGCACAAAATTTGTTAGAAAAAGTGAGGATGAAAAACTTACTGTGGCTCATATTGACCAAACGGTGAAATATCCTGCGAAGATGTTTTGAGGCTGCTTTTCGTATATGGGGACCGGATCTTTGATACCAATAGAAGGAATTATGAATATCCTAAAGTATAAAGCTTGAGTACAGAACTGAGTAAATGTTGTCCTAATGGTGGAGCTGTATTTCAACAGGACTCAGCTCCTTGTCACGTATCGAAGTTTATGCTTAAGTATTTCAATGATAAAAAGACAACTCTTTTAGACTGGCCTGGAAATTCACCTGACTTTAACCCTATAGAAAATTTGTGGGCGATTTGTAATTCTGGGATACGAAAATTGGACTGCACCACCAAGATAAAGATGATAGAAGCTGTTATTCAAATGTGGTTTCGAGATGACAGAATAAAAGAAAATTGCCGAAGTTTAATTGATTCCATGCTAAAACGTATTCAGGCTGTTACAAAAGCAAAAGGAGAATATATCATATTAAATAAAAAATATTTCATGATTGTATGTCACCTGTAATTTAAAATATTAATAAAAAACGTATTTAATGATTACAAGGAATCTTATTCCATTTATTCGCACAATACTGTACAACACTTGTGTTCGATTGGTAGAACTACAATACAGCTCAACTGCAACTGATACGTCCCGCCAAGGTGAATTCGCTATGCTATAAGGTTTACTTATGAAAAACACCCGCACGGGAAACGTTACAATTGTGTAAAATCCATTATTCTTAGGCTGAAGAAACCGGTAACCGGTACGCGTAGAATCAAGTAGCGGAAAATCTAAACACAGGTTTACTTTTGACCTTGGAACATTTAAACAAAATCCCACTTCACCACAACCGCAAAGGAAATGTGAATAATAATATTATAATCGGAGGCTTCGTTAATCAATACCATTGTGGAATGGATTGATTTGGTGGAATACGTTCTCAAACGTGTTACAATATAATGTGAACATCTAAATATAAACCGTGCATATACGGAGTATTCCAGCGTGAATTGCGATGACGAGTCCTGAATTCTGAAATCCTACATTTAGCCAGAAAACTATATATTTAAACAATATTTCAAAAGTAAAACAGACGCCGTGGAAATGTGACTCTTCATATACTCGATAGAGAAAAATATAATGCAAGAGTCATAGGCAAAAAATCTACTTGTTTTCGGGGACCTTTTTGCTTTGACGAAGAATACTGAAAGGTATTCTAAAATAGAAAACCTTTATTTTTTATTGGAAAATAATCGAAAGATAAAAACATACTTGAAATAATATAAAGCTACCACAAACGCTATCATTAGTGTAATATAGGAATTTTTCAAATAAATTCAATGCCGTCATCGGATCGACTATTGTATAATAATTCTTAATATTAAGAAGCTCAAAAAACAAAAAAATTAAATATTTAAAGAAATGATTGTCAACAGAAAAAAATATTAAGAATATTAGTTTTGTAAACACGTGCTCCGATGGTTAAATATAGAAAAATATTACGATAGGGAAATTTTTTTCGCGTTTCGGATGCTTGTGTTTGTTTGAAGAAAAATAAACGTTTAAAAATATTTTAGAATCATAGTTTTACAGCGGTAGAGATATGACATGGCAATATGTGATTTCTAAACTCAGTATCATATAGAAGAAATTTAGTAATACCTAAATTAGTGTTTAAACATAAACGTCGATTGGCTTATAATTATTAACTAACTAATTTGTTGGATTATTATTTTACAATGATATGGAGAAAAAGTCGAGTCTCAATAATTAACGAGCTCATCTACATGAGAATTGAAAACGGAATTTTAAGTTTCCTCCCGGTGTGTTATAATCGTCGCTATCAACTCTAATTTCCATCGTTCAGTATTCGGTACTGTGTCAACAGTCACGTGGTTTAAGGAGGAATTTTAATTGCCAAGAATGTATTACTCTTTAAATGTTTAAATTGTCGTGTTGCAATCGCGTGCAACGCTAATATTGAATGATAGTTTTAAAATACGTGATTATATTTTTCGACAGATCGCTCACGAGTGTTATTTATTGGAACATTGGAACGATAAAGTGGATAATTTCACACTTATAACTTGTATAGATAACTTGACAAACGCAATATAAAACTATGTCCCTTATCTGAATGTACGTGAGTGTCGTTTATAATTTGTAGGCGTATACCGTTTTCAGTAAAAATAACTAGAAACATTTTTGCAAAAGAGTAACCAGAATGTTTTCAATAACATATAAAAAAAACTAATTCACCGATTCATAGATCTCATAATTTCGAGAAAATAAATAATACTGACTGACTTTAGGCGCCAACCTTTGAAATTAAATGGAAAATTGAACTCAGTATTGTAACAAATCTGAAAATTCAATAGAAATTATGAGAGAAGAAATATATTTTTTTGAAAAATAAGTTCATCTTAAGAACTAATACAAACTTTGAATAACCTAACATTTCGTATGAGAAATTGTCAATAATATATTTTTCAAATTGATTTTAAATATTATAAGGCTTTTGATTTCATTTAGTTCTTCAGGTATTGAATGCCAGCAAATTTTTATGAGAAGCTAAACAAAAATCGCAATTTTAACATACTATTTTACAAGTCGTAGAGTATAAAATATCCAGTTAGGTAGAAGTTTAATCTTGATAAACGATAAAACTGACGCCACGAAAGTTTCGATAAGATAATCATATTAATTTTCACGTAAACAAAGAAAACTTCACAAACACCTATCACCTTCACATTTATCAGCAGAAGATCACTATACTTAATGATACACAATACTTGAAATAATTACGTAATCCACACATTTAAATTCACTCCAAAACAAATAAGACGCGAAAAATTGCGACACATTTCGCGAAAGATGATGCAAATAAAGTTCGGAATATTTAAAACTTGGAGAGGTTGCGTACGTTAAAATTTCGAATTAGGTGACGCGGCCTTCGGAGTTCACAGTAGACAAGCGACTGAAAACAGAGTGGAGTCAGCGAGTCAGCGAGTCAGTGGAGTACCTAGCAGTAGAGAGTAAAGGCCAGAGGCTTCTCGATACTCGCTAGAGGCGCTTGCGGTGGAGGCGTCGCGCGTCGCGAGGGGGCACCCCTGAGTGACGTCGCGTCGCTAAGCGCTGATACTGACAGCAAGCTGATAAGGCGCTGCAGTCCTAGAGATCTAGTCTAGGCACCTGGGGGCCAGCACTGCCAGCAGTTGGTAGTTGGCCGGTGCCGCGCCCGCTAGTTACATATTTCGACTAAGGGAAACCGGTGACTAAGGTGTTTCTAACAAACGATTACTCCCCTTTTCCGCAACTAGTGCACTGCTTTAGTTAACCAAATGCAGAGTATTTCAATAATATGTTACATGAAAGTAAGGTGATCAGTCCTACGCTTCAGGTTTCAGTCCAGGAACAATGAAATATTGGTGTTTAAAAAACCTATAAAATCTTGAATGATTTTTCTATTAAAATTTGATCCTATATTGATATTGTCTCGCATAACATAAACGCCAAGTCAGTGTTTGCACATCGATTATGCAGGCAGTATGGTTAAGTTTTAAATAGACTTTTAAACCTACACCAAGCGAGTGGAACATTTGCGAGGCATCAGACATCAGTAGCTCAATCACAAATAACTATCGACTTGCTAATAAGCGATGTGATAACAATTTCTAACCATGGTTGTTTATCGTATTCGCGATCACAATGGAACATTCGTGAACACCTAATATTAAATGTCCAAATATTTCAGTTTCGCGACTTATAATCCTGATGCGCAATCACATACATATTTGAATTTCACCGGTGTAAATATGGAAAATATTCCAAAACTGCTATTTTTATTTATTTATTTATTATGTATCACGCTATTTATTGCATTTAGCCAGCGGTTGGCAAGCCAAATGTCAATAAAAGCAGTTGCCATAGTATTTTTTTGAAATTTAATTTTCACTTTTTTGTATTAGATACTCCTTACTTTTTTGCAAATGCAATATGTTGTATTTTTTTTGTAGTAAACGCCGATTTTTCGCCAAGGAACTGTATTTATTTACGAGGAAAACAAAAAACAAACCGACACGAGCGTTGACTTAGAGATTACACACGCGTTGACTTATGACTGCGATAACTTAAGCATGTTCATTATTATAAAGTTTATATTTGAAGCACTAACTTTGTGGTTATTCATTTTAATAAAATAAATAAAACAACTTTGTTTTCAACCACTAATTTTTAATTTTCACCGACCGGTTTCAAATGTTCTAACTTATGTTCATTAGTTACGTAAACCTTGACGAAGAAGCTTGTTTGCTTTGAAACCGGTCGGTGAAAATTAAAAATTAGTGGTTAAAAACAAAGTTGTTTTATTTATTTTATTTATGTCCATTATTGTTCATTGTGATCGCTCAAATGCTTAGCATGTTTTTAAGCACCTCGATAGTTATTTGTGATTGAGCTACAGACCCTCCTAACTTTGCAAACTTAACCATGCAGGTATTTAGTAAACTAAATAAGGCATGTACGATATGAAACTTTTAAAACGCGTCAGATTATAAGATACATATTTATGTAGGTAAGTATACCATTATAGGCATGCATAAATATATTCTGCTAAGTACACATATTTCAAGAAGAAAAATGTGTTTAGTATTCAAAGTAAAATAAAATGCATTCGAAGACCGGAAACGTTATTTTCAAATACTGAAAGGAATATTATATTATATGCACAACAATGCCCATTGTAAATTTATTGAACACCTTTCTAATTTAAAATTGTCACTATGAAACTTATATTCATTTAAATTATTCAACAAAACGAATATAACGCATAATTAACCATTGCGGCGACAAGTTGGTGGCTGTAATGAATTTACTAATTAAGTGGTTGGAAAACAATAAGATCGTGATGCAGTATTAGCTTCGAGGATGCGCTGATATTTCGAGCAGCGGATTTAGACCGGCAATTTCGAAAGGTCAAATGATTGAAGCCCACCAAGTTGTACTCCAATAAATAGACGTTCAACTTAAATGTCACTCGCTCTCAATTGAAGAAAATACACGTTACGGAGAAACTAGTGACTACCCAAAATCTACGAAAGCTACCCTTCGGATATTTTTATCTGTTATGTTATCCATAGTGTTGAAACGGTGCTTTATCTGTTTAGTTTTTTATTGTTTACTTTTTAGCACGAACACTTTACAAATTTACTATTATGCTTAATGTTTGTTTTTGTAAATTTATTGATAATTTTAAGTTGCCAGAATTTCACTCGTCCATGCACTTTGTAGCTGCAAGACGATCAGTAATCTAGCTTCAATATGTAAATGTTATCAACTATCAAATATCCAAATTTAGTAAATGAGGTCTAGAATTCCAACCGTCCATGCGCTCAGTAGCTGCAAGACTTGTTGTAATCTAACTTCTATTTTTATGAATTTGTTTTTTATTTCATTTTTTTAAATATCACTACATCTCTTAACTTTATTGTAAAATAAAAATGTAAATAGGGGCTAGATTTCTTATTGTCTATGCGCTCTGTAGCTGCAAAACGCGCTGTAATCAAGCTCCTATATATCATAATTGGAGACGAGGAACAAGAATCCCAACTGTCCATGCGCTCTGTGCAATACGTGGTGGGATATTTATTTATTGTACAGTGCCCTTGAGGTGATTTTCACAAAAACGGCGCAATATAAACTATCCAAATATATATATATATATACAGGGTGTTCTTTAAACCCTGTCACATCCGAAACCACGATGATCAGTATGGGCAAGACATATTAGCATATTTTAAAATATATTTAGGACAAAGAAAGATTAAAAAAATAAAATATTTGAAAAAACAAATGGTTGCTTACTTCTGCAAGGGAGAAGTGAGGGGAGCGCGGTGCAGTATCAGACTCTCCCTTCCCCCCCTCCTCGTTTCACTCCTGCAGAAGTAAGCAACCATTTGCTTTTTTTATATATATTTTTAAAAAAAATTATTCGTTCTAAAAATATTTTTATGCGCCAATGTGTCTTCTTTCTCAAACTGATCGTCGTGGTTTTGGATGTGACAGGGTTTAATGAACATCCTGTATTTAAGAAAAACATTTCTAATCGTGTAACTGATAAAAGTTCCGTTTTCTGTGTAATCTAGAAACAGCAGCAATCATCTCGCGGTTCATAATAGCCGCTAGAAGAATGCAGACGCCCTCATAACTCTGCCTCATCCTCTACCTGCCTGCGAGTACCTGCTCAGTGCAGTGTCGAGAACTCCAGTAGGTTTGGGATCGGTACTCTGTACCCGGTGTACCCGCGGTGCATGGGCGAGCATTGCACACGTTACAGCGACAACACCTACGGACCGGGAACATAACGCGTAACCTAGTATTCCGACTGTTGTCGAGGGGCCCGGCCCGCATGTATTTAGTTAAGTGGACGATAATGAGTTGGTCGACCCCGAACTAGACTGATAATAGTTGCGTTCGGTCGGGTGACCTACCGAAACAAGATAGTCAGCCGAAACCGAATAATGATTTCTGTTCTAGTTCCGGCCGAAACTGAAGCATATTTAAATAAGTTAAAAGTCTAAATTTGTTGCTACAGAGTGGAAAAAATATTTTTGAGTAGGGAATATGGAAGTCTAGGCATTTACAGGGCTATGGCCTGTCATTAACTGGTTTAAATGGTCACTTAAAAAGAAGTAAAAAAAAAAAAAAAAGGAAAATTGTTTTCAGGCGTTGCCTAGTAGGTAAATTGGTTTAGCCGGATGATTCTCACCAGCGTGATAAAGGTTTCAGCTCTTCCACTTCACAAAAGTCAACAGAAATGTGAATGTTTAAACATAGACAGAAGGTGAATGTTACACAGTGTGTAAAGTGCCATCTTAAACCTGACAGGTCATAAGCCCTGTATCTATCGTATTCTTCCGGTAGGCTGAATACGTACATAAAGGTTTCATATTATATTTATTTTTAAAATAAAAGATAGTCAATACTAACGTATGAATTCATAAAATATAGACGTCTAACATCTTACTTCTCGTAACCAAACCAATAAAAAAAAAACAGTATCTTATGTATTCCAGGAGGGCGATTACAATCGGAAAAGGAAGATACGGACACTATATCTTCACCATGACGGTATAGTTTATAGTTGAAGATAAATTCTCCCGAGTGATTACGAAGATACACTATCGACCTTGTACCTTCAAGTTTTGAGGTAAGTACACTGATAGCTATCCAGGGCACCCGTACCCCACGGTACACGTCATATCTACTCACTAAAAGCGACAAAAATCATATTCAAGCGACCACCGCTTGCTTTCATTGTGATTTATTTTTCGACATGCCGGTAGGACCGGATTCGTAATACCGATGTAGATGTAGTAGAAAAGTTAAGTATACCGTATCGATACGTACCGATGAACATAGCGTTTATAACCGCCCCCAGATGTTTAACAAACAAGTAATCTATAAGGCGGTGAAAACATACATTGAATTGCAAGTGTTGAGTATAAAATAAACAAACATCACGGTATTGATCAACCAATTACAATATGGCGATGAAACTGGAAACCAAAAATAATAATAAACTGATTGTAATAAAAATAAAAATGAATTTTATTATGACTTGAGTGAGAAGTTATGGAAATAAACATTGTATAAGTTAACACTGCGGGAGATTCGTTCGGGACGGGCACAAAAACAGCGAGAGTAAAAATGTAGTTCACGAAGTGTGTTGTGCACATGTACAAAATTAACCAAAACATGCGAATCGTTATAGTCGCATAGTAAATAATATTTCAGCTAAGATTTGTTCTCACGATTACCGCTTTAAAGGGTTATAAAACGTTTAATTCGCGAATTCCTAAAAACACATTTGTGACTTCTGTGTCACGGAACGTCTTAAGGTGTAATAATTTATGAGAAGTTTGCGTTAGTTTCATATTGTAATTTAAGGTCTCATTTTAGTAATCATTCAGTGATTTTAATGTATTTTTAAAACTAACGAGATAAAACACTGAAAACTTCTTCTACGTAAATCAGATTATAAGTATTGCCTAAAACTAGAAACAAGATAACCTTGAGTTTATATAAACCAAAATGAAACTATACACAAATAAAACCAGAAGCTTTTGGATGTTTATGGAAAAATACAGCCGGTAAAATACCCACACTGAGGGTCTGGTATCAAAATATTGTATTGGGGTTAAGTTTGCATAAGAACCGCTATAATGCATGAATTTTTTTTTCAAAACTAGCGTTGACTATCTTACAATATATTCTTATCCATGAGAAATCAACTAAATATTTAAGCAGCCAACATTCCGTTTAAAAGAGTACATAACAAAAACATTTATTTACACGGTTTATACATTACACGCCTAATGATAAGCTTCTTCTTCATATTTTAAAAGATGCTAAGATCTGTGTTACAGAAAACTAGTTGTTCTTCTTAGATGATGAGGTCTAACTGCATCTCCATCTCTTGGGTGGTTTTCCAGGCGGACGTTGTCCACATGGGATTTCATTGGCTGCAGTGTACACAAGTCTGTCGCTGCTCATTCTGTCCACACGGTCCCTCCAGTATCTTCTTCTGGATCTGCTCCATAGTACAATATCCTCTATTTCACACGTATCTCTAATTATAGTATTACGGATTCGGTCTCGGGGCGTTTTTCTAGTAATGGACCTTAAGACCTTCATTTCAGTAGTTCCAAGTAGCGCTTTGGTACGACCAGAGTCGTCAGCTCGCGCTTCCACAGCATACGTCATGATGGGTCTCACACATGTCTTGTATATTGACCTTGCTATCGATACGCATATCCTCATTTCTCCATATTAGATTTCTCAGACACCCCGAAACTATATTAAGCATATTATGCAAAATCACCAAATCTTACAATTAATTATTATAATAGTAATTCTCTGATTTAAAAAAAAAAACACGTATGTACCTATATTATTATTGTATTTAAATCCAGTCGAAAATCGAACGGGACACCTTGTGCATACCTGGCAATTACTCACTAGAATAAAACAAGTATTTGTTCATTATCTTTCAAAAACGGCAAATAATCAAACAAAAATCATTTACACAACCGAGCAAGCCAGTATTAAAAATAATAAAAAAATACTTTACAGACGCAATATATTGATAACATGCACTCAGAAAAATAAGTAGCACGTTTGTGAATACATAATAGGCTCTCGGACGTCGATTAAGAAGAGAGAAACGGATTCCTAATATGGCCTCACTTCCTGCAAAGAGGAAGGAGTACGTATAAAATACCGCATTGCAACTTAAGGCTGTAGTCTGGTAAAACGAACGCAAAATTAGGAAATCATACGATTTTGCCATTTTAAAACGAATGTTTTTTTTTAATCGCGCAATAATAATAATTAAAAAAAAACATAAATTAGATAAAAACAATATTTTTTTAAAGGTATTTCTGTTAAAAATTATACTTTTCGGTACCGAAAACGATAAGGGCAGGTCTGAAGGTCATAAAAACGTTAATAAGATGTTGTTATAAATAAAATATTACAACCAGAATTATCTTCTTTTAAAAAAAAAAAATGTATAAAAAAGGGTTTTAACTTAAGTATTTCAATGAATTTTTTTTTTAAGAATTACCGAAGGCATGATTTGACGTAGAAATAAAGGAAATGTCTTTTTTTTACTTTTCACAATAAAAAAATAAATAAATTTGGCTTCGGCCACTTTCATGTTCAATTTATTATCTTCAAATTATTATTAGAAATTTAAGTTCAATACTTAGTCTTTATTGAGATCGCAGATACCTAAGTTCAGTCTAAATTCGAAATGGCGTAATCTGCCGGTCTAAAAGTAATTATATTTTAGTTACATAAAACTTTTAAGTGTATTATTTAACAGAAATACCTTTAAAAAATATTGTTTTTGTCTAATTTATGTTTTTTTATTTTTTTATTATTGCGCGATTTAAAAAAACATTCGTTTTAAAATGGCTAAATCGTATGATTTCCTAATTTTGTTCGTTTTACCAGACAACAGCCTTAACCCGTCACAGGGGGGTAATAACTGCTTACCTGGACACCGGACCAGTGATTCAATATGTAAGAGAGGTCACGAAGTCGACACGATACAAATGATCTGCATTATCAATTTTAACGAATATTCACAATCTATCTATTGCTAAACTAATATAATACATAGGATAGCACGCATTAAAAACAGGAACAAAAAATTGCAGTACAATATCAGGATTTCTGAGAATAATTTTAAAATACATGGGTACATAATCATTGAGATTAAAGAATACTAGAAAAACGAACTTTCTATGTTTAAAATCACTAATATCGATCGGTTTCGAACCAACCAATACCAATGAAACCAAGGCGCTTACACCAAAATACTTAAATATTCTTAAAACTATTATCAAAATTTACTCGATAAATAGTAAATCTCTAATCTAAGATGAGGGCAATTTTCATGAGTAAATTTAATTCGGAGTATACAATTCAAAGCCAGCGTGACAACTTCGAATTTTATGGTTGATCCAATATTTAATTGTCCTGTTTTTCAAAAGGAAAAAATGCACGGTAGGTAGACAATTACTTAACAATATTGATTAATACTACAATGTCCATTCAACTCGTTTATTCCAACTATTAATGGCGAATGTCACGTGACTCGTGAAACCTCTTTATGATGGAATTAAACAATTACGTCACCGACAAATTTTGCCAATGACTACACTCGGGCAAAACAGTTCGATAGGTATCAAGAAGCAATATAACGAGTAGGACATGGGGTCAGGAGAATCCACCCAAGAGATGAATAATAAAGTAAAAATATTAAGGCAGAATAAGTGACGCCATGCAAATTAATCCTTTTGGCACCTCAGATGATACGACGACAAAGGATTGAGTAATTTTTTTTGCAGATATATAAATATTCTTTACTTCTACTTCATTTAGTTTTACAGTTTGTTTATTTATTGAGTATCTAAGGGCGCCTGCTTCAGAACAAAATCAATTTAATTAACGCTTTTATATATTGATTATCCAATAATATTCCACGAGTCTAACAGCAGTGCAAATCTTTAGCCGATAATTTTTCTGGTGTATAATATTGTACTTGGAATACGTAATAATATTTATAATATCTTTCTTTGTACGATAATATACGAATACGGTGGTAAGTTATGAATAAGAAGAAGCAATTAATAATTGAGACAATGTGTTATCAAGATGTTCATTTGAAATGCAAAATAAGAGCGCTCTGATGAAGGTTGATTCGATCAGTCTGGTATGTACTATAACTAGTTAATACGATTGAAATATCATTGTTAATGACGTGCAAACAAAAAATATGCAAAAAATTATAATACAACAGAAAAACCCATGTATTTTTAAATTATTATATACCATAGAATTAAGAATAGTCCAGAAACCGCATACGCATATCAAACAGAAGGCGACTCAACTACTCATAAATGAGTAGGTCTACGTTTTGACCCATTAGTTTCTTTGTAGACGTCGCTCAGTACGCAACTCCTGATTTGAATTCAACTATGCCGTGTTGTTTCCTTTTAAAGTGTAGAAATACTGCTAGGATCTTAAAGAAACAGGATGCAATCATATTTCATGTGTAATTAGCAAATGAATGTGTATAAAACAAATGTTTTACTTAAAAATTGAATTATTTTTCCATCTGTCAGATTGTCGAAGAAACAAAATGGAATTTTCGTTAGTGTTGCCAGGGTAGTAAATTTTTTTACCCTACTTTGCTCATCTAATGTGAGAATTAATGAAAATCGTATCTCGGATTAAACAACTCTGTGGTGGACATTTGACCGACATTATCTTCAAAACATCAAATATTATTTAACATGATATAAAAATATCCGTTTTTTTTTACTTATCTACTCTGTTGTGTCAATCAATATTTCCGCATGCACAATAAAATTTTAGAGAAATTAACAGATTGCTTTTTTTTAACCTCACATTTATGTTATGATTTTTTTTCCCATCAAGCAACATTACGCTGCGACCCCACGAATACGCGCGGCGAAAGTAGGGCATAGTGGGGGAATTTTTGGACACAGTCCGATGTATTCAAATATGAATCTACGCTCCTTCTAGACTATTCTTAATTCTATGTTATATACCTATTTTTTTTTGTTGCTATCAACGATGAAACTGTTTTAAAGAATTTTAAACTTAAATAACACTATTAATATTTACAGTATGTTATATTTTTATTTATAAGAGTGCCGCATGGAGCTATTCATTTAATTGTTGAACACAAACATTTAGACAGACTCCAAATTAATATTGTTGGTTTTACCAACTGGCCCAAGAAAAAGTATGAAAATTGAAAAAAAAAATATTTAGGGCGTTGCCTAGTATGTAAATTCAGTTAGATGAAAGAATTGCAAAAATATGATGTTCAAACACAGGCATAATAGTGAATGTTACACATTATGTAAAGTGTCCACATACTCGTAAACCAGCCAATAACAGATCATAAGCAACGTAAATGCATAGACTTCCATATTTACTTCTCTTAATTGTTCTCCATATCTCTTCTAATATTTTCAACTATTTACCAATTTTTTTATTACCATTTTGTAAGTTTTCATGTATTATTTTTCAATGTAATCATATTAAAATAAAATTATTTTAAAAATAAATATATATATATGGAATTATACATACTCGTGAAAATTTTTATAGCCTATAGTCGGGCTCCGTGGTGTAGTGGTTAAGACGCTCGACTCAAATACAAAAGGTTCCGGGTTCGATTCCCGGTGAGAACACAAAAAAAAACATGTGGTTTTTATTCAAGCCTGGGTGTTCTTGGATGTAATTCACCACTGTAATTGGTCCTCCTGGCCTGTCGCGTTGCAAAAAAATATATTTCAATTTATTTATCGTAAATTTTTTATTTGTACCCATATAAGTATAATCAGCATTACCTCAGATAGTGAAAGAAAAGTTTTTTGTTTGCGTTTTCTTATAAGATGCGAAGGCCGTTGACTGCGCTGCCCAATTTGAGCATTCTCGAGTCCAGGTATTTGTGCCAAAAGGAAGAACGGAGAAATGCGGTGTAAAGAGAGAAAATAAGAGAAATGTCAGACGTCGCCTGCTGTGGTCGGAAATAGACAGCGGTGCATCGCGACGGCCAACGCCGGACTATCTGGGACGTGGGACGTCGGCTGAAATTAAAGCTATTCTTTTTTTTCAGTACATTCAGCACGCAGGATACGAGCGCTGGACAAATGCATTCAGATAAAGGTCATCGCAGCAAGTCAATTAGATGCGTAAAGTAAAAAACAGTTATTTTTAAAAATATAAACAGCTCCCCAGGGAGTTGAATCCAGTCCTTGTCTACAAAAATTTGGACAAACTCAAAATATTGTTGAAACAGCTATTTTCCTAAATGCCATAGACGCATTGTCAAATATCGACCGCCAAGTTCATTACTGAGGCATCTCCAAATTTCAGATTCAGAGATAATGGGAAAATAACTATTTTTATTCTACAAAAATTCAATATTTTTTCAACAGATTTTTAGTGATATCGTACATTGGCAATAATACGAGTATGTCTGCTTTATTGATAGGATATTTTGAATATTTTGGAAGTGATATTACAATTCAATTCTGAGTAAGCTTTTTTCCCCATTATAAATATATTTGTTGGTGACATTTTGCAGTCATCTGATGAGTGCATCAGATATAGATAATTGAAAAAATAAAACTGCATCCTTTTTTTAAAGGAAAAAGAAATATTAGCGCATAATTGAAAAAAAAAAATTGAAAATTGAATTGAATTATTTTTTATATATTTTTTACATGAAGGTAGGATGATCGGTCTTACGCTTCAGGTACCAGTCCAGGTACTATAAAATATTCTAGTGTAAAAACACATTTTTAAATAAATATTTCATGTCAACCCTGTCGGTAATCGAGCCTGAGACCTCTTGCATGTTAGGCAAACGCGTTGACCACTACACCACGAGGCCGACTTATTCTTATAATTTACCAAAATATTTCAACACTAGTCACGGGACCACAGCCCGGCTCAACTTAACTTTTATTTATTTTTTCGGACTTGTCTAACTAATGAACTGGACGATCGATATCAGCAAAATACGATTTCACACAGAGTACGGCGGAAATACATTTACAGGGGGAAAATTTATAGGATTCACCATCATGCATTTGATTGATGATTGATGATAGGCATCATAGGTAGTATGACCATCATAGATTTACATAAGACTTCGTCGGCTTCTCGATCATTCAAATTTCACATACGAACGCGATTCTTTCGATTAAGACATGTCTTTCAAATATTTTACAAATTTCACTATGCTTTGTCTTTCTCGGCTTTGACTTAAACATTTGCACCATATTTTTTTTATTGTTCGTCAATTATAATCTTCAATTCACTCAGCTTTGCAATTTACACGAGGCTCGATTGTGCACCTATCAAATATCGCATAATATAGACATCGTTCAGGGAAGGTACTCGAACCAACTAGATGCATTTATCATTTATATATATATATATATATAGTTGGATAATTTATATAGCGCCATTTTTGTGAAAATCACCTCAAGGGCGCTGTACAATTAATAAATATCCCAGTACGTCTTGCAGCTACAGAGCGCATGGACGGTTGGGATTCTAGTTCCTCGTTTTCAATTAAGATCAATAAAAAATTATAACAGATAGGAGCTAGATTACAGGACGTCTTGCAGCTACAGAGCGCATAGGCAGTTAGAAATTTAGCCCCCATTTACACATTTTAAAAATTGACAAATAAATTTAGTGTATTAATGATACTAAAAAAAAATATAAATAATATGAATAATAAAAAGGAGTAAGATTACAACACGTCTTGCAGCTACTAAGCGCATAGACGATTGGAATTCTAGACCCCATTTATAAAATTGAGGTATTTTTAAGTTGGTATATGAAAGCTATCTAACCAATCATCGTGCAGCTACAAAACGCATGGACGAGTGCATTTATATGGTACTACGGTTTAATTTTTTAAAAATTAATACGTAATACGTAGAAACAATCTATCTCGTAGCCCTTGGTCTAAGGCGATGGTTTGTGGGCATATATTTCGTCGGGATCGTAGAACAACGACGGATGTGCGAAAAATGCGGCTATCACTTTCTTTCTTGATATTGATCGAGTCATTGAGTCATCTTCTCACTGGAGTAATTCTTATTTAGCGCGTCCACGTCACGGGGGTGGGCACCTTTCACCTTTCACCTTTCACAGAAGACCGAAGTGTTTAGGTGGCTAAGTTTTGGTGAGGAGTGAAGACCCAGTATTACGAGGTATAGCGCGATCCCTAGCACAGGGCTACGGGTGAAGACCTCAACGGCTATGATGGCGGAGATGAAGCGCATCAGTACGGCGGAACAGGCGGAAGAAGTGCAAATCTTCTCTTAGACCACCCAGACATACTTCGGGCTTGGGATTTTGGAAGACAGCGCCGTCGAGGATGACAGAAAAGGAACAATAGTCATCGGTGGCATCCTAAGCCCCGGTTAGCAAGAGGGGTTACTGTCTTGGCGTCAGGTGGCAACCGGCTGTAAAACGGAAACCGAGCAACAAATCTCCTAGTCCGACTTGTAAACTGAGGACTGACCCCGAGTAAATGGGACATACAGCCAGGAGGAAAGAGAAGAATACGAAGAAACAATGATTAGTATTTGGGGCAGGTTGGATAGTATTTATCAATAAGAATATTTTTTTTTAAACTTTTTTTTTACTAAGGGCCGCAACCGACCGAAAAAACTTAGTGATTAAAAAAGACAAAAAAAACATATTTATTATTTTTAAAAACCCCTTAGGATTGAATAAGAAATATTATAAGATCTAGTAATGTTATATCTCGTCCGGTTAGTGTAGTCATCATGCGCTTTTTCAGGCTGATTTTATTAAATCATTGTTACTTACTTTTTTGTCAGTTTTCTTTCGTACTTTATTATTTTTATTAAATTATTGTTTGTAACACATTTCATGCTGTGAACAATTGTAAAGGGTGACAGGTCTAGCAATATTATATAAATATCATATACACCGCAAGACAAATAAATTTACGAGTTCTCAAAAAAAACTAAAATTGACATATAATGAATTATTCTTGATATTTAATTAGTTTTTTTTATATTGTTTGACATATGTGATGACTACTCGTTATTTCAAGGTTAAAATAAAAAATCTTACTCATGAATTGTACTTAGAAATTGCCATTATATATCAGGTATCAGATTACCCGAACCTTAGAGACCCATAACGGTTCATTTATGGTCGAGTGTTTGTGATGGAATAATAAAAGACATGTTATTTTTTAATTCATATTTAAGAATTAGGTTCTTATCGCTTTATTTTAAATTAAAGTATTTTACATTTAAACATATTTATAACATTTAAAAATATTTAGTACTTAGTGAATTCACCTTTATTTTTTATAACATGTAAAATTCTATTATTTAGAGAAGCGTAAAGCGAATCTAAAATTTCTGATGTTATTTCTTCTTCCCAAACTTGAATTAAGTTTTTTTTTAATTCCTCAATGTTTTTTGATTTTTTTTTCCCGACTTTTTTTTTCATAATCGCCCATAAATTTTCTATCGGGTTCAAATCAGGGCTATTCCCGGGCCACGTCAACGATTTTAAGCCAATTTTCTCCTTGAATTCATTGATCTATAAAAAAACAATAAATTATTTATCATGTGGTCACAAAATGCATTTAAAAATATATATATTTGTACTCACAGTGCGGGCTCTATGGCACGGCGCAGAATCGTCCTGAAAAATTGGGTCCGCGGTATACTGCGTAATGTCCTCGATTGTTGGAATAATATGTTTTTTTAACACTTTTTTGTACTGAATGGCATTCATCGTACCCTGTACAAAATTTAGAGGTCCTAAACCGTATGCTGTCATGCACCCCCAAATCATCACGTAGGGTGAATGTTTAACGGTTCGAGTGACGCACGACGGATGATATCTTTCCCCACGTTTTCGTCGAACTATCTTTCTGCCGTCTGGACCAAAAAGGTTGAATTTTGATTCATCAGAGAAAACATTTTGCCAATCCTCCAAGGTCCAATTCTGGTGCTCTTTCGCCCAATCCAGTCTAGCCTTCTTCATTTTGTCCGTGAGTAATGGTTTCTTTGCGGGACTCCGTGCTTGGAAACCATGCTCCAACAGCCGCCTGGACACTGTTTTTACTGAAAATGTTGATGTGCTGGTAGACTGCACCTCTGCGTGTATTTCAGGTGCCGTTAAAAATCGATCGCGCATAACAATTTTTTTTATTAAGCGATCATCTCGGGCAGATGTCACGCGCCCCCGTCCGCTTCCTTTTTTCCGTTCTATGGATCCAGTTTCTTGGATTTTTTAAAATAAAAACCTCACTGCACCTTCTGAATACCCAACTCGACGAGATATTTCACAATTAGATATGTTTTCTTGCGACAATGTGATTATTTTGGATTTTATCGCAATCGACATTTGCTTTGCACTTTCCATGATTGTTGTGTTATGTTCACTCAAACGCGGGTAAAACAAGACTGTTGAGACATTTTAAAATGTAAATATTGTAGAAAGGTGACACATAGTGTCCTTAATTTATTAAACAAAAGAAAGAGGTATCGATAAAGGATTTCTTAGAAAAAGGGTTCAGTAAAGTCAAGGGGCGCGGTAGCAGGTAAACTCGTAATTTTTTTTGTCTTGCGGTGTATGTAATCCAACTTTATATACCTACGTCCGACTGTCCGTCATTGTTCTTTATTTGCAGGAGACTGCGGCAAGATATTGCATAGCTTTATATACTATTAAGAGTGTTGTCTGGATGTTTATTGAAATATATGTTTTTGTAATAATTTTCAATTTTGCTATTGTTAAATAATGTGCATGCTTTCACTTTCTATTATGTTGCATCCCAACTCAACACAAGGCTCTTGGAGTTGGGGATCCGTTATTATTTTTTGTAATATATACTCGTATGTATTTGTATGAATAAACAAATACATAAATAAAATATAACAGAATAAATAAAACGGGGTATTTTATCATTTTTTTTATGCAACCTACTTTACCCATTTCAACCAAAACGTAAAAAGTATATAATTTTAAATTATCTTTTTCCTATGTAATTGGGGACATAAAAGTGAAAGAAATATTAATATGACAGACTTTTACTTTTGCGGTTAAGCAGAGAAATTCAAATATAAAATAAGTTTTCGATCGACGTTGCTATGCTCACCAAACATGAACGTTCAGAGGACGCGACGTCGGCGTCACGGCGCGTAAAAGGCGTCGGGATGCCCTCACCCCAATTTTACCAATTATTTTGTGACACTTTTTGCTTTATACATCACTCATACCGTTGTGGAGTGACAAAGACTTCCGGAGTATGTGACACGCGCCTTCAGCCATCTGTTCCCCATTCACACGTGAGCGGATGAACCGCAATAAATAATATTGAAGAGTAGAATACTGTCACGCTTACAAATTGAAGGAGTGTTCTACAAACCGGGTAGTTATCGGGGGTTAAAAATAATACCTTTTGGATTCTCGAGTTACTTATTGGAAAAAGTGTTAAGTGAAATTAAATCCACGTTGGAGTAAGATCTTCAGACACCGGGAAACATTCAAACTGCTTGTTGATAAACAACACAACCTGCCATACACCTTTAGCAGTTTTGGCACGTGGGTTTCGCGAATATACTAGCATTTGCTCACGAAACAAAACGATGGATACAATAGGTATAATATATGTATGCATTTCATTATTCCTTATTAAAGTTTGTGAATAGTCACCATAGACTAGACATTCATGAATAATGAGATTTTTGTACCTAAATCTTTTCACTTAAAAAAACACATCTTTAATTGAACTCGTAAGCTTTTACTATACCTAATTAAAATAAATCAATCTGCGCAATATTATAAAAATATAAAAAAAACAATAATATGTGTACAAAGTTCTAATGCCTACAATGAAATCGAATGCCAAAATTTATTGCAGTATCAAAGTAAATAAGAATTAAAAATATATGTATGTATTTTAATCACAAATTGTTCTGAATGCTGCTCTCTCTAAAGTCTCAACTGCCTTTCAACAGTTTTAAAAACTTCGTGGGGACGATTTCCAGGTGGTTTCCCGAAGTAAAGAGTGCGGCATAATAACACAAAAATGTTTACCACATGTTTTTGTGAATACTTCAATACCTTCTCTGCCACCTTCCCCATCGAACGAAACGTCTTAGTATACCCCCGCGACACGTCATCACGCATCAATCTCTAACAGATTTGGCTTTCATAACTTCCAGGGTTTTTTACTGCGGTAGTATGGATGAAGCTATTTTTAAACCCATTAATTCGATCGCGGATGAGATAATTTGTGTTACACGTATCTTGTAAATCCAGATCTTACTCACTTGATTTTCCAAAGACTTAAAATTTAAACATCCGAAGATAGGGCAGCTTATTGACCTAGCCTATTATTGTTTAGATCGTGTTAGAAGAAGATATATATTCCCATTTGTTCAATATCCCATCAAATCAATGATTTATGATTCATGCTATATCGAATATACTGCGTTATTTAATTTTTATTATTATAATTTTGTAAATTATTTTTTTACCTAAGTATGTCAAGTATTAAAATCTCAAAGTTATTATATAGAATAATGTATAAAACAATAAACGAACGTGTAATACGAGTATGTGTAGATATATTGTTATTATATTTTTTCATAATTTTGTAATAGAACACTGTTAAGTTAAATGTATTTATGTTTATGTTTATACTTATAAAAGGCTTTTTTTCCGTGTACACACTAATAAATAAATAAATAAAATACAACGTTATGGAGATTTTATCGATTATTGTATCCAATTTAAAGCGCATTTTAATGATTAGTTTATAACATACCTAAGTGTATAAACATAGTGAAGGTGTATAGTGGGTTTTGCATGTTGGTTTAATTGGTGTCCTGACGAAGAGACGGGTACGTCTCGAAACCGGTAGACATAGAAAAGTCGGTAAGTGGTTATATACAAATATTTAATAACGTATAAATATTTGTTCATTGACTCGGACGTTTTTACATTGTAGGAACTTACATGTAATTTGTCCTAGCATATTTTTTATTAAAGGAATATATTATAGATAAGTAATTATCATCAATAATATAATTTGATATATTCATAATGCATTCTACATTGATCCTTCGGATACAGCGTATTTCGATCGTTTGATACATGAAAACAATATGTCAGACTTACGCTTTAGATCTAGTCCAGGGACTATAAAAAGATAACCGCGAAATTCATCTCAATATATAGTTATAGATTAATAACAAATCAAAAAGTTCAAATCCTGCACAGGAAAAAAAGATATTTTATTTGTCGATACATAGATTTAATCACGCCCGTGTACGATCTATTTTGGCAGGAAAATAAAATATTATGGAGCGTTCTACTGACAGCTGAAAAAATACAGGATATCATTAAATGGGGGTACTCTGGAGCAGTTGGTCACGTGGTCGCGTGGTCGCAGTCACAACCGCAGCCCCCGATACTGTTCGATGTGCGGTGGCCGCGCTGCATCTATTATTGGATGCAACTTCACGGCTAGCGGCCATTTCCTGGTTTTATCTAAAGCCGATGTCATTAAACCAAGCTCGGATTATGTCACGTACTGGCGTGGTACTATCATCCCATGCGCGATGCGGATATCGGGAGATCAGTCAAAGTTAAAACGGGAAGAATTTCACATGGCTGCAAATAAATGGAAAACAGGGAATCCTAAAATTTAAATGAATATGTTGGCTTTCAAATATGTAAAAGATCTTTACGACTTTAATAAGACATAACTATTCTGGTCAAAGTCTCGTGAAAATGAAGAACTATGTACTTAGGAGATTGGATGAATCTGATAACTGTTGTACTAATTAAATTTATACATAAAATAAACATAATTTATTACACGATTCATCATATGGAGAAAGTAAGGAGCCGCGTGTTTACAAAACACCGCAGTTTCAAACCGCGATAGCGAACTCAGCTATTATAAAATAATATACACATAATATTATTACCGCTATCAGCTTTATGTGTTATCCGTCTATGTGACAATCTTACCGCAAGGGATGAGGTTTTCTTGAGAAGCATCGTCTTCCGGTCGATGGGGACGAGAATGTGCGGGTGAGAAGCACCCTCCAGGCAGTCGGAGAGGGAAGGTGCCGCAGGAAACCAGCGCGGACCCATCAGAAATTGGGGAGCCACCCCCACTATCATAGCCAACGCCATTTTCACCATTTCAATAAATTATTAATTCGTATTTTTTTCCAATTCAAGTATCGAATAATTTGATTTCACGCGAAGCACTAACTGAGAACATTCTTGTTAGATCGATGTAATTCCTAACTGTTATTTTTTCACATAGGACTGATATTGAAAAGAAAAACGAAACACGTTTTACGTAGTATGTATTGTTATTTGTTGACCGAGCTACCTGGACTTCCCGATTTTTTTATTTTTTTTAATCAACGATTACTAAATTCGACGGGAAAATCTGCTGTAATTGTAGAAGAAGCAACGCGTGGAAAAAAACTGAATCGAAAAATAGCTTTATACTCCTACTATTTCACACATGATCACGTGCGAAGAATTCGGAATATTCTCGTGTGACGCTAGCAAAATGATCTTATTCAATATGTTACACAACAGTAGTACGCGAGCTGTGCGCTGTACCGCAGGTAGTTCCAGTTACTAGGAACGGCGAATACTATAAGGAATGCACTTCCAGCCGGATGCGATCGCTGGAGGGAGTACACTGCGCTGGATGCGAGTGCTAAATGCAGAGAGGAGGCGCCGCGGCGCTGGAAGCACGGGGAGGCGCGCGGTAGGCCGAGGGGGGCGCAGAATGGGGCACGAGCACTGGAGACCGGAGACGCCAGGAGACGCCGGCGTGACGTAACGAGTCTTAGTCGCAACTAGGCTAGACGCAATATATTCCTGGCCCTCGATTACAAAGGGAGAGCAAGAGATTTGACAACTTTGAGGATAAAATTGGAATATTTAGTACGTACGAACATAAAACATGCGGTCTTCAACGGTGACGTAGTATGTAGTAATGCCATAATATCTGTACCTCGGAGATATTTACATTTTCACGAGGGATATTCGGTGTGATTGTATCGACAAACATCGGTTAATATTCTACCATTGATCCTGGACCCAATTTTTATCATTAAAAAAATAAATGATTAACAGTATATAATCGACAAAGCCAACTGAAAAATTTATTTAAATATTTTTATTTTGGGATAAAAATGCGAATTAACTTCTTAAAATCGGAAAATCTTTTACTGTCGCTGAAAATATTGATATATGTACTAGACAAGAAGATAGTGAGGCAATTTGGTCAAACAACTAATAACACACTATGTAGATAAGTATACGTACTTATTATATTCATGTACAGAAATAAAGACGTAAGTCTTTTTATGTTTTTAGTAAATTAATTTATTTTACGACAGGTAGTACCTGTTTTATGTGAATGTTTAAAAGCAAAGTGGCAAAACCTTTTAGAATACGAAATATGAATCAGCGGAAATTGGGATTCCAATCCATTATACCTCCCAGCTTTAATATTATTGAAGGAAGATTATTGCCGAGTACGTATGGCATACTCCAAGTTAGAAATACAAATACGAATATTCACTGTCTTTTTTTACTGAAAACATAAAACATTGAATACTATGAATTATATACTTATTATAATGGGAACAGAGAATATCTAATAATCTACGTGAGTTTTACATTTTCCTGTGATGAATCTTAAAATTGTATTTGCATTGCACTGGTACGCCCTAAGAGAATAATACGCCGGTGGCTAATAGTCGCCCTTACGGACAAAAATCATTCTATGATTATCAACCACGAAGTTAGCTACAGTTTACAGCAATACGACGCGCCGTAAAGTACCCAGGTCGAGAATTGCAAACGCAAACCGAAACCGTCCGTTACACGTTTGTTGAACTAAAAATCAAACCAAAAATTTGGAAAGCTTTTGATCTATGCATTGTTCTACAACAGAGCTAAAGGGCTTCTCTAGTGAATTTTTACTCTAAGGGGGCACCGAATGCAGGAACCTTTGAGTTGCTAATCCAGGAACGTAATAAAATTTTAAAAAAAACACATTTTCAATTAATATTATTTAATATCGAACTTTCCGGAAATCGAACCCAGTCTTAATGCACGGTAGTCCAACGCGCTAACTATTGTATTAAAGTTAAAACTAGTTTTTTTTTATCTAATCAAAATAAGCTCTTAATAAAATCATTATTATTATTTTGTAACTTATAAAGGTTGCGCCATTTTCGTGCCCCGATTCAATTAATATTTATATCGTCATAATAACCCAAGGGCGCTTTAAAAAAACTGATTATGTTAAGTATCGAATTTGATTCAAATTTATGTTAACCAAATAATTTTGTTACTACATCATAAAGATTTATTAAAATAATTTAGGGTTTTAAGTTTTTGACTTTCACTTCACTTATCTCAAATTTTCGCACTTGTGCTAGAAGAGCATTTAAGGGCCAGCAACCGCAAATGCGCGTTCACCGATAATTTTATTTTTTTCACTATAATATTTTAGTTTCCTTTCACTAGTATTTGAAATGCGATTAGTCATTTTGCGCTCGTGCAACAAATACTCGAGATGCGGCATTGGGGTAGAAATACAATGCCCTATGCGCCCTCAGGTACTTGCGGTTGAGGGTTGTCAGAAGAGTAATGTTAAAATGTATAAAGTTTCATCTCAGTCTGTTTTTTTTCCTGCACAATTAAAAGTCCTCATTAAAATGTGTTAATTGAGGAATAATGTGATGTTATCGCACTGGCGACTTTCGAATTTAACTCGTGATAATTTGTCGGTTGCATATCGTGACATATTTATAATTTAATTTGCAGGCATTGCATATACCGTAAACAAATTACCGTGTACGAAGTGTGAGTGAATGTTATAAAGTATAGAAAACATCGTACGATATTGATTTTAATTATTTTAACGAAATAACTATATTTCGTTTACCGCCTGACTGCGGAAAGATACAAACTAATTGCTTTTTTTTTAAAACCGATCACTTGCTTTTTCGACACTTTTACAATATTCGTAAATGCGGTCAAATGACTTTGATTTTAATTACTGTAAATTACGTAATATGTGCAGTAAGTTGATGAGATCACCGTTTTGAAGCTTATAAAATCGTTAATAAATTAAGTACTTATTCATTTTTATATTGCAGACTGGCAAAAAGTTATAAATGAACTAGCCATTTTTTATCATACACGACCGATGGTTTATTACATTCTTATTTTTATTTTCCCACTACACACGGTAGAGATTGGCTACTACATCAGTCGCTCCGATTAAAAATTCAGGCTTATAGCTATCCTATATATAAGAAAACATAAATATAAATAAATTTTATTTCATTTAAATTATTTATCGACAATTCTTGATGAAATTCCATTGTAATGATCTGAACCAGTCTCTTCAAACCAGTCTGAAGATGCCCATTAGAGGGTGAAAGCGCTAATTGGTCAAAATAAATAAGTGGAAGTGTATCAAGTATTTTTAAAATTAATAACTTATATGTAAATATAAGTTATTACATCAGATAAATCTTAGGTTTATTTATTATTTTACGCTATTATTATTCAATTCTTTGTACCCAACTCAGAATTACAGTGTCCCGAGAAACCTATGTACAGCAAAAAAAAAAACAAGAAAGAATTTAGAATTAGAGTTGATTGACAGATATCTCAACAGAGTTGAAGAATCTTTCATGAATGTCAAGACGTTTCCTCATCATACCCCAATCTGCACCCAGTAATGCATAGGGCACTGCATTGGAACACCAAATGCAGTGTATCCCGATAATATGTTACTTGAAAGTGAGGCGATTAGTCTTTCGTTCCAGGTACCAGTCTAGGGACGGTGAAATATTTAAAATCGGACATTTACAGGGCTATTAAAAAACTGTTTTAAGATTTTTGTCGCTTTTGATGAAATCTCTGGAGCGTGGGTTGATTCAGTATTAATTTATTTAAAATCTTAAAATACAAAAAAAACATAGAACTTATTCATTCATATAAATAGAATTTAACATAATTGCTTTAACTTCATGTTATTTTTTTTTACATTTTTATTTTTTTTTTTACTTAAAAATAAAAAAATCCTATAATTCGTTTTACATGAAAATAACAGTCAGTTTAGTAAAACGTTTATGAAACTATGCTTGCCAATAATTGAATAATCATCATCATCATTCCATGTCCGCTCCCTAGTTAGAGCATATGGTATCCACAAAGAGCCTCCATGCATCTCTATCGGCTGCCAACTCCTTTGCGTCCTCCCAAGTGAGGTTCTCGTCCCGAAGTTCTGACATAAACTGCCGACGAACAGTCAGCACTGGACGTCGAAAACCTGATGCCTTGTAAAATAGGCAAGCGTGGTTAAGGCTCTCAGGAGGCATCCGTAGTATATGGCCTAGCCAACCGCATCACCTCTGCTTAATGACAATTGAAGAGCTGATATCAAAAACAACACTTGTCAGTTGTTTTGATATTTTGAGATTATAATGTCAAACGTTCATAAATTATATTCTCTATGGATTTGTTTATACTGTTCATTAACAACTCATGACATGAACTACAAGGCTTTAAAGTTTGTTTGATTTCGAAAGAACACACGTCATGTGCTGTGAAGTTATTCGCCCTCCTGAAAAATTACACTCTCTTGGCATATGCTGTTTTTGATTTTAGCCCTTCAATTGTCACCTGAGTTTGCTGCGTAAGTTCTCTTATTACTTAATTCCTCACCAAGTTAAACCACCGTACACCCAAGATTCTTCTGAGACAGCTTTAATTAATTGCTGAGTAAATTTATATCTAAACATTTTCATCCCGGGATGGAACTTTCCGGCGCAGACATCCGCAGTGTCTGCACCCTGAGCCGAGTGCTTCTCCCATTCTCCTATTGCACCCGCCTCACCTCGCCTAGAGCCAGACTAGACAGTAGACAGGTCGTGACCTGGAGCCGTTGCCAACTTTTGACTATGCACATTCTCGCATCTTGGTATATCAAACCTACAGATAAAAAATATATATGCCAGTATTTCGAGAGAAAAAATCTAGTTCTGGTGCCCGTATTCAGAAACAAAACATGACACGAACAATTCATATCAATAATTTAATTAGTAAAGTTGCGACAGTATCGATTCTTTTTTCAAAATCAAAAATTTTGTTCCAAAAATGAAAAAATTCTAATGTATGAAGCCTAAGTAAAAACTAAATTATGTTATATGTATCTACAATGGGAAATAGGAAATCAAAATGACATAAACAGACTACAAAGCGCCAAATAAAATATTAAAGTTAGTATATGACTTTCCTTATCTAACAGCAAATAAAGTACTCTTTAAACAAACTAAACAATTAAATATAACTGAACTCTTCAAACTAGAATCCTTAAACTTTATTCATAAATTAGCCACTGACGTAATTGTAGACGAAGAACTAAAACTTGAAAAAAAAAAGTAATAAACATAGACACAATGCGAGAATATCAGAACAATATCATGTACAACATTCTAAAAAGATGAAAGGACAGTCGAGACTACTAAACCAGGGACTGAAATTATACAATAAACTACCAGACAAAACTAAACAAAAGACTCAGACAACCTTTACAAAACGTGTAAACTTAAGGTAAGGAAAGTATATTCTACTGCCCTCACCTTCAAGTTATAATCTGCATGAGATTAGAATGTATTATACTTTTCTTAATCTCATATGCAGATAATAAATTGAAGGTGAGGATAGTAGAATGTATACAAATAAACATCTGAAAGTATATAAATTATATATTAAGTTTTTAAAAATATAGTTAGATTAAATTAAAATTATTATTTGCAATTAAGGCCTAGCATTTTGTTAGAAGTTGTTTAGAGTAAGAAAATATAATACATCGATTTCAGAAAAAAAAAACTGTTTTAAAAATTAAGGATTCAGGGAAAAGATGTATTCTTATTATCATTAGTGCTTAATATAACAACATAAAACAATAGGGAAATATCACTACACGAAATATATTTTTAAAGAAATAAAAGTATATGAAATACTGCCAAGCAAAAAAAAAAAAAAATATTCGAAGAATTAAATATATTTTTAAATTTTAATTCCCGCAAAAACGGTCATTCCATTGGCCACGCTTCTAATACGTCACGATTCATGTTTATTGGTTCCTGGCCATTCAAATTTGTTTAGAACATTGTCACGAATCTTGACGTCACAACATGTCACGTTTTTCTAGTGACGTATTAAAAAAAATCTTTCTTAAATTTATGTATGAAAACATTTCTCCACAATAACCATTTTGATTTTGAAAATAAAATTAATTATTCTACATCCATTTCATATATTTTTATCGGTATTCGTAGTATGTGATATTTCCCTATTGTTGCAGCCGAGTTGTACGTCGAGGGTTACGAATTTTTATTTTCTCGGGGAGTTACGGGCAATCTAAGTTGTTATTGACTATTTTGTAAAGGAAGCCGGTATCAGTGATGGTGCTTCTAGATTGTAAGGTATACTTCTTCGTAGTTATTAAAATATATATTTTATCGACAGTTCAGGTGCTTCAAAATTTTACAAAAATGCTTTATTTTAAAATATGTATAAAACAAATATTCTGAATAAATGACACTATTATAATTTAATGCAGAACCAACCTGTCAATGGTTTTACCGGTGACTAGAGCACTTTGATCGTTTAATCGCGTCTTCTAAAGAAATAGAAGCAAAATATATTTGTAGGAATGAGTTTAAATTTAAATACACATTTGTTTTTTTTTAAATTCGACGAATAATGTCTTCCGCAACAAGCAGTTATGTAGCGCATCCTGCCGGTCCAATTTCAGGGCACTCATTCCAACTATCCGGCGTTATTTCCGAAATGGTTCGTGTTATATTGGATTCCAATGCTTCAATGGTTTGTTTCCATAGACCATGGACTTTATCCAAAGGCGTCAAATCACAGGATCGTGAAGGCCAATCAGAAGAACAATTTCTGGAAATAACGTTGTCGCCAAACTTGTCACGCATAAAAAATAAAGAACCATTTATTGAACCCAAAATATAAGAATCCCGGAAGCTGTTTATGAACTAAGTTTCCAAGGATGTGATAAAGTGTACATAGGACAAACAGGGCGCACAACAAAGAAAAGGATTGACGAACACAAAAGAGCGTGTAAACTTGGGCATCCTGACAAATCTCCTGTCTGATGGCAAAACGGTGCATCAATAGATGCATCGTTCTGGCTTAAAATGGCTCAAAATATTCTACTTTTTGTGATCGATGATATGGTATTTAAGATTTTTTTATCAAGCTTCCTGTGAGGCTGTAGCCAATTGGCAACTAATACCCGTATGCAGAGACAAAACTTAAGGTGAGGAAAGTACATTCTAATTTCAAATGCAGAGAATAACCCGAAGGTAAAAGACAATAGAATGTACTTTCCTCACCTTAAGGTTTGTCTCTGCATACGGGTATAAGTGTAACTAAAGAAAAGTTTTGTTTTTCTGACGGCAAACTGATGCAAGTTAAGTTGCGCTAATCTGCTGTGATACCGTATAACACATGCATCGTTTTGCCATGATAATCATGGGGGGTGTTATAGGGACCGGCTCGCTGCCGCTTCCGGCCACCAATTTTTAGTCTCCTATGCTATGAAAACGCTCCGAATACTTACCAACGGGATGCACATTTTCTACTATATTTACGGACTTCAACCTATTGAAGACTCAGAAAAATGACAAAAAAGTTCAGCTGGGCCTACTTTTATAATGTAATTAAGTCTATGAATATCGGAACATCATCTCCTGAACAAGATGCATGCACTGAATGTACAGAGCACAATATTGCCCATCCGCCACTCCCACCACGTGCTGATGATACTGCTCATCTGAACAAATCCGTTCCATCAGTCGAACATAATTGCACTAACTGCAACTTTTCCGCATGTGATGGTTTTCAACAGCACCCATTTCGAAAAGACATATCCCGTGAACATATGCACAACGATCAAGAAAGGGCAAAGATATTGTCTGCACAGTAGACATGGAGAAGGTCATAACTATTCCTAAATTATCCACTAAAGACTTATTTTTTTCAAGAAAACTGATTATGTTCAACGAAACATTTCCTCAACCGGGAAAAGTAATGCTGCCTTCTGTGGCACGAGGGTGAGAGGGCGCAAGGCATATAACATTGCTACAAATTTAATTATTTTTCTCAAAAATTTTTGCCGCGATTACAAAAAAGTTATTTTTTATGCAGATAACTGCAATGCCCAAAACAAGAACAAAATTTTATATTCAGCTCTAATGCGATATATTAACGATTACTACACGTCTACGAAAGTTGTCAAGATAGAATACCTGGAAGTTGGACATACTTACATGTCAGCGGATAGTGTTCACTAATCTATATCGCAAAAAATAAATTAATCCGTGGATTTGTATGATTTTCAAGATTATATCAATGTCATTGCAAGTTCACGACGAAAATTAACAACTGACCGTTTTAATCACAGAGAGGTCCTTATTTTTAGAAATGAAATGAACCAAAATTTCCCCAAAACTATGATATACATAATATGAAAATAGTTGAATTTAGGCGCGGATGCACCCAATTATTTGCCAAAAATTATTACGACCAGAGTGAATTCAGGGAATTGATGTTTTCAATACATCTTTATGTAATTAACTTAATAAGACGATTGATAACAAGTTCTCTGAGCAAACATTGGCAAACATACCATTACAAAAAGAACCAAGGGGTATAACGAAAGAAAAGAAAGACGATCTCCTCAAACTCATAAACTGTATCCTAGCAAACAGGAGGGCATTCTTTGAAAATTTAAACATCCGTGCATTTAAACATTCTACACTCAGTTTACCCTGAAGATGGTTCCTGCAATGGTAGCCGAAACGTCGGAACAAATCCAACACACACAGTATCACCCAAAAAAAAAACATATTGATGATTTCAATTGTTTTATCAGGAAAATATTTAGACGCTTAAAGGGATTAAAAAAAAATGTAATAAAAAAAACTTACCAACAAAATAATATGTTTAATAAACTTTTATATCAGTATTACTTATTTACACCAAATTATTAATTTAAAATATGACAAGTTCCTTTAAAAAAATTAAGAGACAGTTTTGATCGATTTTTTCTAACTTTGAGTCTATGGACTTGTGCCACTGTAACATGGATCGATTCAATTGTAGTCTGCGTTACTTTGCGGGTCGTGTTTAACCCATTACGTAATGGTGACTGTAAATACAGGGTATAATAACATTGCGAATGACAAGATAATGAATACAAAGCAGATAGCTGCTAAACTGTCGATATGAACAAAAAATAGGTCCATATTATCTGCAGAAGCTCTATGAAACGAATTCCCTATTAAAATCCCGGGTGAATTCTGACTGACATTCGTGCGGCTTCTGGATGCGTAAGAGTCCATGATTTAACATATTTATTGACAACATACAAACTGATCTATTTAGGTACATGTATATGTATGCATGCAAAATAATAAAATGGATACAGTTGAACTCCAATTATCCGAATCAATTGGGACCGGACCCCATTCGGAAAATCGAAAATTCGGATAATTGAGTTTTTCCGAAAAAAGGGTCTATTTTAATTAATTACTGTATGTATGTCGAAAATGGGAGAAAAACTATTTTTAATGAAAAAGAGCTTTTAATAATTTAAATAAAAAGGCAACACTTTTACATGTTAAGCATAGTTACAAGTGCTGTACATTAGTACAGTATGTACGTACCGTACCGTACTGTAAATGAAAGTCATTGCTTGCTGTAAATCTCGGTTGAACTACGCAGTTTGACTGTCATCATCTGTTTTCGGGCAGCCAAGTCGCGCATACGCTTGATAGTGAGAAGTTGCATGTAATCACACTCGGGAATTCGACTCGGATAATCAGCGATCTGGATAGTCGGAGTTCGGATGATTGGAGTTCTACTGTACCAGTAATCGACAAAAATTACGATAACTTATTTTATTTCAAGCCTTTCCAAAATAATAGTCGATAAGACCAAGATGATTTAGTTTTTTATATGAATGTATGAATAAATTTTTACAGCTAGATTATCTTTTGTATTCTGATAGTTTATGTGCAACATAATACAGTAAATAAATTCGTCAGTCAACGAGCATTTCCATTTAAACTTATTCAAAGAGTCAAATGACTCACGATTCGCGTTCAACAGCACATCTTGAAAATAAATTATAAGAATTCTTCATACCTAAACACAATAATGAAAGACCTACAATTTACTTTCATCACAAATCTACTTAAACAAATCTACGAAAAAATACTATTTTTACTGTTTGAACCCATTATTAGAATTTTGAGAAACTTTCTTTTCCTTACCCATATTTATTATAACACCAACCACAGCGTCATTTTAATTATAGTTAGTCTTACGTTTAAAATATTGTTACCTACTACTACTATCACACTATTTCCTACCGGGGTAGACAGAGAGGATGGAACGCCAAATCCGTCTATCTTGAGATAAATTACTTTATAACTTTCATACACCTTGTAAGCGCCAGTGTTAATTTATTTCATTATCTTATTTGAAAATTAACGCAACTACTTACTTATAAATAAATGATTCAACTTCTAGATATCATGACAATTGATCAAATAATCAAATTCAATGTTGCTAATGAAATAAACAAAATTATTGAAGGAATAGTTACGAGATATTTTTAAAATAAACTAAAAAATAATGAGTTCTTTCATAACTATGCAACAAGAGGATCTAAAAATATAAGACTGGAAAAGAAATCAAAAGCAATGTCACAGAACTGCCTTATGTACAAGGGAATACAATTATTTGAGGAAATGCCAGAAAGCATAAAAAATGAAATTAATGTTAATATATTTAAAATTAAATGTAAAAAGTATATAGGTGAAAAATATTAGGTAGTATATAGTGTAAATAGTGAATATAATTAATGAAAATGTACATATGAAACAGTGAATATTATAAATTAGGATATTGAGTGCATAATAGTGATAAATAATGTTAGAATAAGTATAGATGTAATATTGTGTTGTAAATATATATTAGACTATGTAAATCATAGAACTAAATAAAATAAATAATAATAAAAAATTTATTATGAATCATAAAATTAATTTTAAATGATATGATTTCTAAAAATAAGAAAAAGTTGTGTAAATAACTGTAAAAATAAACCAATAAATAGGTGTCCTTGGATTTGTGCCTGCTTTGACAAGACCCGATATGAGTTTTTAATGTTTTAATGCTACTGATCAACTTAAAAATGTAATAAAATATTCGATGTATAAAGAAAAAAGTTTATGGGAATATTTTGTCTCTGTGTCTAGGTGCATGAATCCGGTTCTGTTTTTTAAAATACAATCAGAACCCTGGACAAGTGTTTTGGATGTCACACAACACATCCAAGTGTTTGCGATGGCTGCTCTCGGGTAAAAATCCTAAATAAGGAAATTGAGTGGTGAAGTCCGCGTCGTTGTGTACTGGTTGTCGTGTTTGCCTACAATTCTTGAGGTCCTGCGTTCAATTCCTGGCAGGGGGTGGACGCGAATGATCGATTTTAGAGGTCGTTTAAACTGAAATATTTTATTATTCCTAGACTGGCCACTTGAAGCGTAGGGCTTATAACTTTACTTTCGTGTAACAGATGATCGTAATACGCTGCATTTGGTTTAACAATGCAGTTCCCTATGCACCACTGGGTGCGGAAAGGAGAATGACGATGACAAGTATTTTATGAATTTTGCTATTTTCCACTTTTTAATTATAAACAAATAAATGAGTATTAGGAAAAATTGTAATAGAAAAAGTAGCAAAATAAAATAAAAACACATCATTTAATGAGTTATTTAGTACTAATGAGTAGGGCATCATACTAATGTAAAATTCAATATAACTAACATTGAGTAGCGAAAATTACTTCGAAAATTATCATTTATTTTAAAGGTTGCTTCGTATTTGTATTTATGGTAAATAGTTAGGTGTAGGCGACCACCACCAGAGACAAGAACAAGGTTACATCACCTCTTTAGCAATTTGGTCGAGGGCCTGGTCTTCCGCGGAGGCTTTGGTCTGGGTCCTCTGGCGCCGCCCCGAGGAGTCCATAGCTGAGGACTGCGGCCCGACAACCTGTCACCACACAACACAATCACGGGTCAAACATTGGCCAGGCGGACAAACACTGACCACGCAGGCCAATACATACATATACATGACACACAAGTACAGTAACATAAACCAAGCTCAACTACGTCACTACTTGAAGACGAGTACTTTGAAAAGCTAATTAACTCTAAAAAGACTGCTAAAAAGTTTTTTTGCAAATGATTCGAAGACGAAATACTTTGAAATACAGGTATGCAAGAAACAAAAATTTAACCTATACATATTGATTCTGTTTAAAATTCTATTTTCCATACTTTATAAAAAAAATGATCTAATGAAGAAGTTCAGTGTTACGGGAAATTGGATATAAAAAATGTTTTCTTCCACGCAAAAGTATATTTTTTTTAATAAATAAAAATGAAATACTATGAACGACGTTACAAGTTCCCCGGGGTTCCCAGATTCGGGGTCACAAGTTCCATCAATGATATAGTGTTGTGATAGATTTCCGGTTTCCGCGAAGCCAACTCACCAATCAGTAGAACTCTCCGACGAGAGTTTGTTTTTAAACATTTTTGGCTTGAATAGTCCATTAAATAAACAAAAAAAAACCACACGGTTCAGTTTCAGAAAAAATATATACACAGTACAAACAAATGAGTCGTGGATTTACAAAACCTACGCTGGATGAATTTTGAAAAAAAAAACAGATAACGACAATGACTTCTAATTAGACACGTTGCAAGCGCGTAAAAGATGGCATTTCAATTCGTCTTTCATTAGCTGCTTGACATTCGTTTCAACTTAACAAGGAATAAGTTTCAGAAAAAAAATCACACAACAAAAACAAATAAGTTGTGGAGTCACAAAACCCACGCCGGATGAATTTTGATAACATACAAGGGCAGTGGCGTATAATTAAATAGACACAATGCAAGCGCGTAAAAGATGGCATTTCAATGCGAGGGTAGTTGCCTTCCATGCCTTCATTTCGCAACGGAATTTCGTTTGTAATTAGACAACACGACGAAGAATAATGCCGCCACGTATAATGAGAAAATTATATAATTTCACTGCAACCGAAAAAACATTACAGATAAATAAATTCTTTCATTCGTAAATACAATATATGACAGGCGCCATGGCGCAGTTGATTAGACGAACAACTGTGAAACTGGCGTCGCGGGTTCGAATCCTGCCAGTTGCAAGAAAAAAGTTCAAGGAAGATTTTATTCTCAATGAGGAACTTCAGCCCTACGGGAAATTGGATACAAAAAATGTTTTCTTGCACGCGGTAAAAATTAGAGCATTAAATTGTACGGTAAAATTTCTTAGAAATGTACGAAAAAATCATAATAAATATTTTAATAAAAACGCACTACTTTTAATGACGTCACTGGTTCATATGAACCATCCAATGATATGAGAGCATTGAAGGATATACGGTTTGGTCACCGTAAACGAACCAATTGGAAGAACTGTCATAGAACAACCTCTGCCGTCGCACACGGAGTTATTTCAGAAATACAAAACTTTAAAAAATCATAGCGCTGATAATACGATATTTAAAAATAAAAAAAATAAAAATTTGGCTTAGTTTAATATTCTACTAACAAATAAAAAAGACACTGAACTTCCTCATTGGTCTGGGTGTTGTGTTGTATTTTCATTACCTCCTTCCATATCTCCTCTTTCCCACCTGCTGACAAGCCTCTAAATATAGACTTAGCGGGTTATTCCTTTAAAAAAAATTTTTTTTTTAATTAAGTAGATAATTAGTTATTTCAATGTACTTTTTTTAAAAATAAATGACAGCTGGTTACGAGTAATACAGAAATAAATATGAGCCATTGATTTATTTTTTATTTCGCATGAATTTTTTCATGTATATCGTGATTTACTACATATATATTTTTTTCAAATTGTTAAGAATAACGTGTCTACTTATTACAGCGTAATTAATTAATGTTTTAAAATGTACAAAATAAGTAAATTGCGAGTCACAAATGCCACACCATTGATTTGAAATGCCAAAATAAATATTCGGTGAGTTGCGCAACCCCCTCCGACTCATACATTTATTGTGATATTTTCATAATATTAACATTTCATCCAAGAAAGCAATCTCTGCAGATAAACAAAATAGCTCGAAAAACAAATCCTTTTTTGAGATTAGAAAAATAGTAAAAGCCTCAAGAGCGGATTTTGTAACTACAGCTCAAACCGACTACAATTAAAATACTCTGAAACACACTTGAGTTTTAAAAAAAAAACATATATCATTGAAATATTAATACACATAGACATGCCCTGAGCCCCAAAAATGATGACACTTAACCCATGCCCAAACGCTCAGTCATCCCGAACTCGAATTTAGTCGTTCTTCGATCGCCAGCCAGGCGTGACGTTTAGAATCGAAACTGAAATGCCCGATTGTGTCATGAAAGCGTGTAAAAACCTTTCTTACAGCTTAAAACAATAATTATTCAAGTATAAATATTATTTTTGAAAACGTCAAACTACGCCTGGCGGCGCAATTGGGAAGCTCTGCTTAGTCACAGGGGTACACTGATAAGAATACATTTTTCAAATATAATAAACGTGATTTGCGTTCCCAAAATCCAGTAAAAAGAAATAAATGGGTCGAAATTATAAGGAATCTAAGGAAAGACTCTGATTGAGATCCACCAAAAACTAATGTTGATTGTTAACATTAAAATTCAAACTATTTTATTTACCAAAAAATGAGTATCCTCCATGCTTGTTAAATGCAGCCCTGGTTTAAATAAACTAACTCGGTAACTATGGGTACGTTTTCGTGTCACTACTTTTAAAAATATTTTACTCTATAGGGCATGTCTATATATTACTATGACCATGTCTATATATTCAATGACATATACCCAGTTCTATGCAGAAAATTATGAAAAGTATAAAAAGTACACTTAAATACATATTGTCACCATAGTATTAAATTTTTAGAACAATTTTCAATCCAACAGGCCCTAGTTTATTCAAAACCCGTTAAATGTGAAAATATTTTTAAGATAGGTAAGTACCTACTTAAATATTGTCATTTTTGGAATATCAACTAGGTATATAAAATAGTAAATTTTACTTGTACGTGTATAAATTTCTGGTTTATTAGTTAAATCAGAGATGAGTAAAGGTACTTAGAAATTAATAAACATATATTGCGAAAAATAAAGATTGCTAACTTTTACAAGATACTTAGTTATAAAATCATCACAAGAAACGATAGTTTTGGGTTACACACAGAAAATATCAAATAATGTTCTTTTAAATTTAATAAGATTAGTAAACTCCATACTCCATTCAAAATATTTTTAAGAATTGAAATTTCTGGTTAAAATATTTATTTATATCATACTAAGCTCTAGTTATGTATATTATCTAGATATCATGTTCACACTAATTTTTTTTAAATATCATTAAGTTACACCATATACATTAAGTTCAAACTAAGATTTGTTATATAAGAGATATATAGTATTCGATTTTATAAATATAATGTTTTACACCAATGTTTACAAAACAAATTAATGTAGATGACATATTGAATGATTGTGTGATTTACAAATTTATTTTCATTGTATCATAAAGTGATATTATATAAAATGGCACAGTGTAAAACAATAAGAATGGTGCAAAAATATACCTTTGAATACAGAAACAGTATTCAATATTTACACACATACAGAATGACCTTATTTCCACATGTTTTGGAAAAGTTTAATATTTTTAAACAAGCCTTTATTAAGTTGGAGTAAGAATCAGTATTTATAAGTTCATAATTCAAATTATAAATTCGTAAACAAGTATTATTGCACATAGTGTGATGACGAACTTAGTAAAAGTGAGAATGACATATTTTAACAGGTGCTAGTTTTCGAGGTAAAGGTAAGCTTGAGATGTAATTTAATATCTACTAATCACACTAATTCTATAAGTAAGGAAGGAAAATAGTTATAAATATACGCTGACCTATTTAAACCTACTTTTTTATCAGTTCACATTGACATCTCGTCAATAGTATAACAAAACATGGGAGAATAAAACACCGACAATTTGAACTAGTATTTAACACAACCAGCTTACGAGAATGGTCGAATTCAAACTAAACTGCTTTAGTATTTAAAGCGGAACAAAACCAGGAAAATAATTATTAAAACACCGATTAGCGTGGGAGACACGATGTATGTTATTTGTGTTCTATTTGCCATTACCCGAATCCGCTAGTGGGCACCTAGCCAATACGTTTTTCAAACACCATCAGGAGTTATACTCACAATGCACAATTCCTTCTTGTATTTGAATCACCACATCTTGCTTTAAACTAATATATCGAACAATGAAATTTTGTAAACAGTCTCAATCGAGGATGACAGCGTTAAATTCGACCTTCATGTCAATATAATCCGGCAACTCGAGGAGGACCGACCCCATCGGATATGATGTTAAATATCAATAAACAACTATGAAAACATTGGAATTGTAATTTAGAATAACAACACTACGCTTATACTAATTCCTTGTTATCATAAAACTCGCGACGAACAAATATATTTCGTTATATTTAACTTAATTAGCACATGTGTAAAGGCCCCCGACATCATACATCGACGAAAAATTCACGGTCAACTGTGGATTCTGGTTCGAAACCGTAAAAACGAAAAAAAGATGAAGCTAATAAAAAAACATGGATTTCTCGTTGTCTATGATTAGTTGTCATACTGGAATGAAAAAAAAGTAACCTAATAGAAAGGAATTCAATGGTCATTTATAAAAAGGGCTAACTATTTTTGAGAAAAAAAATTAAGGTTATAAAAAATATATATTTAGCTTATGGCCAATACATATATATATTTTTCTTTAGGCTACAGAAAACTCTAATCAGTGAACTAATAACATAGGTAATGCTAGTCACATATATCTTTGATTATAGAGATATTGATCTGATGACCTGGGTTCTTTGAAGTTATCAATTGCTTCACTAATTAATATATTAGTTCAAACCAGAAATTTTTTATGTAAATAATGTCTAAAATACTTAGAAATATGTTAACATATTATTTAATTTTCCGTTAGGGCTATGTACCCATATATTTTTAGCAAACAGGGGGCCTAATAAGCAAGTTCAGTAGTTTTTCAAATTTGTTAATAGACTATCAAATTAAGGCATTTAAAAATAAATTTTGTAAAAATAAGTTTTGTAAAATTTTGAAATTACTCCGCTCGTGACGTCACAAGTTCTTGTCAGTGAGTTCTGCTGATTGGTTTGTTGACTTCCTGTAAATTGGAAATCTATCTCAACATTCTATCATCTGTTGATTCAGAAGAACTTATGAAGTAGTTTGTTTTTACTAAATTCATTTTTATTTATTTTTTCACACATTTTTGAGAAACTTCGACATATAATTGAATGCTCTAATTTTTACACATGTAAGAAAACACTAATTATATAGAAGAATAGAAATTCCTCATTGTAATTGAATTGAACTCGAATGTAATTGAATTGAATAAATGAACTTGTATTATTTTTAAAACTACATGAATATTAATTAAAAAAACTACATAAACAAAATAAACTTGGGATATTCTAAACTCTCCACTAAAGTAAATGTTTTTTATTGACTTAGGTGAAATTCTTTCACATGCCAGGAAAATTCCCGAAACCATTTTTAATTTTTGATATTTTTTTTAGATCAATTTTTAGTAAACTAGTTCCCAAAATTGGACATATGTATTCAAATTATAGTTTATAATATATATTAGATTAAAAGATATATAAATATATTACTGTTCTTATACCCAAATATTTCTATTTTGGTGGCCATTTTCAAGGAGTAGTAAATAACTCACTATTCGAATATGGAAATCAAGTTGGGGTAGAGTGGGGTTCAAACCTTGGACCTCTGATCCATGAGTTTGCAACACTAGCCACACGACCACAACCCGATTCATCATTTATGAATTTACTTACATGAATTTTTATTTACCTATAAGAATTTCTCATCAGACTTATATGATGTACTTCATTTATATTATTTAGAATTCAATTCGTACCTACTTGAAGGGTAACTTTTTTGAGCGATAAAATAAAATTATTTTTTCCTTATGGCCTTTTACTAAAAACTTACCAATTTAAATTATCCAAAAAGCAGTAAGAAAACATAAGATTTTTTCATGTATAATGGACTTAGCAGAATTTCAACAAATTTTAAAATGCTCTTTCTCAAAACTGATAAGATGGTAACATTATTTTTACCTTGGCCCATCATATACATATTGATATTAGAACTTCACAATGTACGTTTTTATCAACTTCACAATTAATGACATAAAAACAAAACACATGCCTATATGTTGGTCTTAAATTTGTGTTTTTAAATATTTAGGAGCAAATATAATGTCTAAATAAAATCTACGGGTTTTTGGCACAAATTAGTAACTACATTTTACTCGTGAGATATTGCACTTTTAAAGTTAAAAGCTCATCCTAAATCAACAATTCTAATAAAAGTACAAGTTAAATATATTATAATTTTTATTTTTTATCGATGAAATACGAAATATTTTTATTTACTTTTTAAACAAAGACCATTTGGTGCCATTTATGAAGACATTTTGAAAATTTGTAGTTACCAACTTGTGCCAGAAACCAGACAAAATAAAGAAAAAACTGTTAAATTTTCTTAGATTTTCACGTCCATTCAAATGCACATTGAGGCTTTCTAGGTTATTGTGCCATGTGTGTTGTTCGCACTCTTTCTCGATGTTTTAGATCACTAAACAGCATCCATTCTAAAGCTAGGGTTTCCTAGGACAGCGGTGACCGTATCTTAACGGCCGTAGTGAACGGTGATGCGGTGAACAGCCGTCGTAACGGTGACTAGACAGTGGTTTTATTTTTAAAGGTGTTGTCAACACCATTTTTCTAGGAAACCACTTTCCGGTCACCGTTACGACGACTGTCCACCGCATCACCGTTCACTACGGCCGTTAAGATACGGGCACCGCTGTCCTAGGAAACCCTAGCTTAAGGGTTGATGTAATTTGTGTGTGTATTTATGTAACATTATACTAGAATTTTTTAAAACAGAAAAATATATCAACAAATTACAATGGATGGAGAACATTTTAAAGAAGGGAATATGTAAGTCTAAGCATTTACAGGACTAATGACCTGTCATTGGCTGGTTTAAGTGGCCACTTTATACATTGTATAAAATTCACCGTTTTGCCTATGTTTGAACATCCATATTTCTTCAATTCTTCCATCTGTTGATTTTACCGAAGTTAAAGAGCTGAAACCTTTATTGTAAAGAGATTTATCTGATCGAATTATTTCACATACTAGGCAACGCCTGAAAACAATTTTCCAATTTTTAAACTTCTTCTTGGACCAGTTGCTTTTGTCTACAAACATTTGAACAAACTCAAAACATTGCAAGAAAAATATGTATTTGAATTCTTATGATTTACCCAAATATTTCAATTTTGGAGCCATTTTCAACAATTTGTAAATAACTCACTATTAGAAATTAGGAATTATGTTGGGGTACAGTTCGAACCTTAGAGCTCCGTGAGTGCGTGACACTGGCCACGGGACCATAACCCGATTAATTTGTACCGTGTCACAGCAATTGCTATATACAAGTTTGTAAAACTTAATAGCTTCTTTTACTGAGCGAGTTTGGTGACTCTTCGGTCTCCCTAAGATTAAATGGGTCTGCGGTCTCCCTTATTGTGCAAAAATATGATTCTTATGTTTGTATAAAGTATTTAAATACTTAAAACATGTATTAAAAAAGAAATCCAAAAGGTGTCAGTATCGTATGCAAGGTGAAGATTATTTGGAATATTTCTATCAGTATACAAATAAAACACAGCATTAACACATATTTTTTTAATCAATATCACATAATTATTCTATTGTGACAATCTGGAATTAGTTTTTCCAACAAAAAACAATAATGAAAAACAATTATTACATTGTGTAAAATAGAGTAAACAAAGCATAATAGTACGATAAATCGTAATGTTTTACACTGTACGAGATGTTCTTACATACTATATACCTATTATAACTATTACCAGCTAGTTTAGTGCAGCAATATAATATGATTTAATTAGATATAGATGGTGTATTTAAAAAATGCATGACCAGATTGTTGTTTTTTCATTATACTTTCTGTTGGAAAGACATTACATATAAAATATTCTTAATAGGAAAGCTAATTTAGTATTTGAACTATTCACTCTTTGATTTTGTAGGCTCTTCCTTGAAATGAAGGAATACGAAAGCAAAAATGAATACTCCAACCATCATAGAGAATGAACTGACATAATAAGGATAAGCACTAGGAATGAATCTCTCGTATTCTGTATGTTCCAGAGGACGGACTGACACCTGAAATAAGTTACAAGTATTTAAAATCTTTCTTTATTTTATTCATGTAGAGTGCTAAATTTAATGGGTAGAACATTATCTTCGAGCATCTTGTACACAAATGCAATTAAATTGTACACTAAAGATGTATGTTAGTGAGACAGACAGCTTGTGGAAAATGTGGCGATCATTTTATTTGAAATTCTGTTTCACCAATTGCCAATATGGTGATAACTTTACAGTAAATAAAAATCACTTTGTTAACTATTATTTTAATAAAATGACTACAGTAAAGTTCTGATGAAGTAATATTTTTTTAGACACTTGATTAAATGATCGATGGGTTGAAAAAAAAAAATTCATTTAAAAAAAAATAAAATTAAGTGGTTAAAACTCAATAATAAAAATAATACAATTTTTTTTTTTAAACTTTTGATCACACTTTAAGAAAAATAAAATAAAATTACGACATAATGTGTAAAAAAATAAAATAAAATAGCAAGTTCAAGCAAACATAATATTGGCCACAATTTTAAAATTTCATCATCATTATTTCATTTCCGCACCTAAAGTGCATAGGGCACTGCATTGATACACCAATCACAGCGTATCTTGATCATTTTTTACGACGTAAGATGATCAGTCTTACGCTTCAGGTACCAGTATAGAAACTATGAAATATTCTGGTGTGAAAACACCATTTTAAATAAATATTTCATATCAACCATGTCGGGAATTGAACCCAAGACCTCTTGCATGGTAGACAAACGAGGTGCCCATTACACCACGAGGCTTACATTTTAATATTTAAAGAAGGTATTCTTTGTTTAACTCCGTTAAGCTTAGACTATGCCCCGTCTTTGCAATCCATAGGTGTAAAAATACTACAATTAATTTAAAACATTCTATATGAATTGGAAATGTACAGAAAATAATTTATATTTATTACCTGAGTTGTACTGAAGAGATGTGTGTAGCCAACCCTATCATAATCAACTTTGAATTGATAGACCCCATAAACATCTGGGATTTTGAACCTTGCTTCGTAGATTCCACTGGGTTTCCTGTTGAGCGTTATTCTAACAAATGGATCAATCCGAACAAACTCCAACTGTACATCAGTTGCATCATATGGCTGCCAATTTCCATTTACTAACTTTTCAATTTCAATAGAATAAACCTAAAATGATAAACAAGACTAAAATGTGCTCCTCATAAGGAGAATAATGAACATACATACATTAAATTCTAGTGCACGTGCAGTTAAACATAGAGTTTGGGTATTGATATGTATTGTAATATTTAGTCATATACAATAAAATACTGACACAAGTTAAAAATTGTATTTTACGCTTTGTTTCAAAATGAATACAGTGGAAACTCTTTTTACACGGGAATATGCTCCACACAGTACAATGTAAAAAACAGTATACTAAAAAAAGAACAACAATTATGAATCTTCTAAGTGAATTTTATTTGTTCACCATTTTCTTAAAATGTGGACATTTTATCAGTCAGCTTAAATAATATGAATAGTATTTTTTTTTTTTTTTTAATTTCTAAAATAATATTCTTTCTCGGTAGATTAAGGAATAAATTAGATAGAAATATTGTAGAACCGCATATATAACTATAATTATTCCACATATATTATTTTTATGATCTACTGTATTATTTTTAGCCAATGACAGAAATTTAAATAAATTATAAAAACTTCAGAATAGAGGCACGAGAATAGCGCTAAGGAAAGGTAGATATAATAGAAAAAATGTGAGAAAAACTCAATTAGATACCAATTTTCAACAATTGAATGCCCAAATATTTCATCAATAAGATAGTGTTAAATAAAAATATTCATAAGTATATTACTAGAAAAAAGGATAGAATAAGGCTGCCATCTAAAAAAAAAAACAGAATCCCAAAACTGAATTATGCATAAAGGTTAAAAATGAACAAGGAGATGCTTGAATGTGTGAAGAATAAAAAGAGTTTGAATAAATTTAAAAGTAAATGTTATGTTTATTGCAATATGATGTTAATAGATATGTAATTAAAGTAAGTGTGAATATTAGTTTACGAGGTGTGTTTATAAAATAACAAGATCTTTTAAATTTCGCTGGTTTGGAGAGTCTGATTGTCAATTTTTATTATGTTGGCATACATGCCCCTGAAATATACTAAAATTTTCAGCTGTATTCATTGTTTACTTTGTCTGTGGATGCCGCTAAGGTTAGACATTTTTTTATGAGCTCGGCGATTTTCGTTTGTTAAAAAAAATGGATCAAAGAATTTGTATCAAATTTTGTGTAGAAAATAAAAAAAAGTGTAACAAAGTGTGTGAAATGGTAACAAAGGCCTATGGTGAGTCTGCTATGAGTAAAACAAGAGTTTACGAGTGGTATAAGCGTTTCCAAGATGGCCTTGAAGACGACGAACGACCCGGACGCCCCAGCACATCAACAACCGATGAAAACGTGGAAAAAGTTACTGAAATAGCTATGAACGATCGCCGAATCACAATCAGGGAAGTCGCTGATGATGTTGGCATATCGATTGGCTCATGGCATGAAATTTTTCCAATGTTTTGGGTATGAAACGCGTGGCAACTAAATCTGTTTAAAATTTTTTGAATTTTGAACAAAAACAGCGGCGAATGGAAGTTGCTCAGGTGTCACTAAATAAAGTCAACGACGATGCAGAATTACTGAAACGTGTTATAACAGGTGACGAAACATGGGTTTACGGATATGACATCGAAACTAAAGCTAGGGTTTCCTAGGACAGCGGTGCCCGTATCTTAACGGCCGTAGTGAACGGTGATGCGGTGGACAGCCGTCGTAACGGTGACTAGAGAGTGGTTTCCTAGGGAAACGGTGTAAATAAATGTTATGAAAACCGTTTTCCCAGGAAACCACTCTCTAGTCACTGTTAGGACGGCTGTCCACCGCATCACCGTTCACTACGGCCGTTAAGATACGGGCACCGCTGTCCTAGGAAACCCTAGCTTAAGGCTAAATCATCCCAGTGGAGGCATTCTCTATCGCCAAGACGAAAATCGTCGAGCACGCCGAACATGTCTAACCTTAGCGGCTGCCGCAGACAAAGTAAACAATGAATACAGCTGAAAATTTTAGCATACTTCAGAGGCATGTATACCAACATAATTTTAAAAAATTAACAATCTCCTAACCTGCGAAATTAAAAAATTCCCATTATTTTCTGAACACACCTCGTATATACTAATTGTAATACAAGCTAACATAAGAAATAAATATATGATTACGAGCAATTACATATTAGGTCTTGCATTTGATTCATGAATTGACCAAAGTGTTTTTAGGGAATTTGCTTTGAAATAGCATATCATCATGAAAGTCAAAGAAACAATCTTTTAACTACATTTAAAAATCAGATATAAACAAAAGAAGTTTGAAATGCCACAAAACATGTGACTCTTCTTTAAAATTTATGCTAATACCAAAAAAATATCACTATAGTTCTGACTTGTGGTTACTGTTTACTACAAAAAAGCATTTTTCGGTAAAATTTCTGGCCGATTACCTTTTTAAATTTTGTTTATAGACAAAATTATTTTCATTCATATCCTTTCCTTGATCCATTCTCATAGTGCCTACCTTTAAATTAATATTATTTTACAAGAATATTTTTTAATTTACATAATTGAAATTGTAATAAAAATTGAAAATTAACAATAATCTATTGTGCAATAGTTTTATCATTCAACAGTGGCCATCACAGAAAAACATAGCGCATCATCATCATATTAAAGGTAGATACATTCCCATGTTTCTATCCTTTTCTCAACTGAATGATAATTATTAAATATGAGAAAATAATTGTAAATAAACACATAACCTTTTCAATGTCTATTAGTTTCAAAACGTGCCCATCTCTTTACCAGGAGACAAATTACACTTACATACGCAACCCACTACACACCTTCACCATAGTAGTTACACAAAAATATAAAACCAACTGATAGGATACTTTTATAGAATAGTTTTAGTAGCTATTACTAACATGCACTGATTATATATTTTTTTAATGTTTATGGGAGCAATAGTTAAAAAAAAAAGTTGATTATATATAATTATTTACTACGATTTAATAAAATGTTTGACCACAAAGTTAATAATTTTAATATTAATAATACTAAGTATCCACTTTCGTTTAAAAGTTACCACGGTACCAGCAACTAGTTTGAGAAATACTTACAACATTTTCCATAATAGTGTAGGCAGCTGGTGGTTGAGTTTCTTTCTCCTTGTGGTGACGAACAGACTTGACTCTCAACTGACCATTTTCACCAAATCCCCATTTTGTTATTGCTGTGGCCAATTCATTATTTCCTGACAAAGGAGCTGATATCTTGTCTCCCTAAAAATCATTAATGGGATTTCTTTCATTTTTCATTTCGATGAAATCAAATTACCGTGATGAAGAACATGACGGAAGATGATTTTGGGAGTAAAACATTAATATAATTAAGTAGCATTACTATTTTCTTTCATTATAATTGTTTTTTTTTCAATTAGCGCATGTTTTTAGTTTTACAGCGATGTTTTAAAAAATATGATATCAAGTATTTATTTTACAATGGAAAGAGGAATTACCTGGACTTTCTGGACTGCTGATGTGAAAGCCTCATCAGAGAAAAAGTAAAGAGAACCACTAAATACAACTCTGGCATTATTTCTCGCTTGCAACGCAGCCATGAGTAGAGTGTTCTTCCCAACAGCGTGGGGATATTCCTTGATCGGGTTCTCCGGATTGTAGCTGTAGGCAGAACTGTCGGCAGTTAGGAGGGGAAGGACGAGAGGATTGTCCTTGTCCGCTATAAGCCCAGTTCCCTTGTACAGCAGGGGAGCCAAGCCATCCTTGCTGCCCACAATGACGGGTGCATCCATAAGGTTCTGGGAGGATGCTACGATCTTAGTGTGCTGTCCATCATCCGACACATCATAATTTAAATGGTCAATTACAGCCGCCCCTTCTTCATCTACCTAGAATAAAGTAAACACAGACCTCAAATATATTGCACCAAAGGAAAGGAAAATTTTCATTACACATTATTTTTTTTAAATTTATTTATTTACATTTATTGCTGTGCACACAGTGCTATGTTGGTGTAATACAATGATATTATTACAAAAAAAAAAACATAAACCTAACACAGCACTAATCACACTATAATGCAATTTCTGAACAGGACTATGGAGTGTGGCACCACAATATAATACAATTTATGAACAGGACTATGGAGTGTGGCTTATGGAGTGATATGTGTAAAATGTGGCGTTTGTTTTTATATGTTTAGTAGATTTAGTATTATATGTCTATGTTTTTAACTTTATTATTATTATTTTTAAATATTATCATTGTCAATGAGACTCAGCTTCCGTTTATAGCGGAGAGCTGAGTCGTTAAAAAAGTCAAGACCATACATCTTCTCCAATTTTGTAAAATTGCTTTTCCCAGTAGAGAATTCTGAGCTGCTCTGGTGTTGCATTAGTCGTTGCTCAGTAACGTAGTATGTCTAGTGCGACAAAGGGGAATATCGAAATTTATTTCAGTCAGCAAATCGGCACAATCAATTCGATTACGATTTTTTTTAATAACTGATCCGCAATCATACGTCTTTTGCGAAGGCAAGGTTATGAAATATTAAACTAACCTCAAATCCGCACTCCGACGCGAGCTCTCTGAGAACATCACCGGCATTAGAGCTTCCAGCCACCAAAACGTTCCCTCCATCATCGATGAATTGTGTTATACCTTCAATACTCACGGAACCTCCGAATTCGAGAACCGAAGGAGCGAAAATAATAAGATTCTTGTAAAGGTATTCGCCATACTTTGATAAAACTAAATTTCCATCATCCGCTAACTTAAATGTTAGCGGGTAGCCGCGATCTGTAAAATGAAATAAATTTAACTACCAATTAACACGGTACCCTAAACGGCAAGTAGAATAAATAATTTCAATACGTGCCTTGTAAAGACTTGAAAAAAATGCTATGAGTTTCCTTGATTGCTAAATTATCAAGTAAAACTAACGTATCACCACTGGCCGTACTTAGGGTTATTTTTAATAAAGATATAAGAAAGAAGTACGATATAAGTTTGGTCATTTTAACTGGCTGTGTCAGAATTTCCGAAACTAATTTTTATTTTCCCCTATAAATAAGCAATGCGATTGACGTTGACGTGTAAGCCGGTATCAGAGAAAGTGGTGCCAGAGAGATGCAATTGCAAATCCGATTAAATTGATAGAAAGGTACCTACGCCAAAAAGTCTTCATTATAAAAGCTATGATAATTGTATTTTTAATATCTTAAAAATAACAAATTACTCGATTCAAAGAGGATGTATGACAAAATATATAAATGAAGAAGCTAAGAATGTATGTCAGAATTAGCGATGTAGCTAGGGACTGGCCAGGCGGGCGGCTGTCAGGGGCTCAACCCTCCCGGGGTGCACTTTGCAGACACACGGCCTTCTTTTATTTTTCTCCACCTAGTAAATAAGTCTTAAGGGGCGCAAAATTTAAATATTTCCGGGGGGCTCATACTCAGCTACGACGCTGGTCAGAATAAATACAAGTGGCTTTTTAACCTCTGCTATGTCTACCCTTATGGGTGAATGGTATTATGATAGTAGTAATACATAAATTACATAGGTGTGAAGGTTTTCACGGTCACTGTTATCAATATGTTTCTTTTTTGGGTGATACCATGTATGTAGGATTTGTTCCGACGTTTCGGCTACCATTGCAGGAGCCATCTTCAGGGTAAACTGAGTGAGTTTACCAAGAGGCATCTCACAGAAATGACTCCTAAACACTATTTAAAATCCCTCTCCAAATATGTGGCAAGACAACACTGTCCCCGGATCCTGTTCGCAGTCCCAGCGGGGTGGTTGAGTCTGATATGGAGCGAGTGTGCGACATCTCGAAGAATCATTTCTGCGGGGTCCTTAATCGCCCACCTCCTATTCGATATTTCGGCATAAACTGATAAAATAAATATCCCTAGAGCAGTCAATATCCTTGACCATTCTCCAACCTCTGGTGAAATAATCAAGGCGGCGAAATGCCGGAAGAATGGGAATGCGCCGGGCAAAGATGGAATAAGTCCCGAGGTGGTGATTTTCATGAAATTGTTTACAAACTGCAGGAAAACCCTGCTTGTCTGGGTCTTAACATTAATACCAAAAAGACTCAGATCTTGTGCAACAAATCCAGTCCTGACCCTGATTAGCCTCTGTATAATAATGGACAGAGGATCGAGAATGTTGACAACTTTAAATACTTGGGAGTTCACATAACTGAGGATGGAAGTATGCACAAAGAGCTCGCAACCCGTGTAGGAATTGCTGGAGCAACTTTTAAAATGATGCGTGTTGTCTGGAACTCTAGTTTATACTCGCTCAAAACGAAATGCAGATTACTCAACTCTTGTATAATGCCAGTATATGGGTGTGAATCTTGGCACCTTACCAAAGCTCAGAACACCAAACTTCTGAGTTTTTGAGAGTAGGTGCTGAGAAGAATATTAGGTATAAGGTGGTTTGATTTTATAACTAACATTGAAGTCCAAGAACGGACGCGGCAGCCTCTTATTACGAGCGTATTGAGAATGCGGAGGTGGACCTGGCTTGGGCACATGCTGCGTATGCATTAGGAGAAACTAAACCCATGTTGCCTCTTTTTTAAACCTGCAGGCTCTTGCCGTCCTAGAAGGCCGTCGATGACGATCTTTCGACTTTATTCGGTGGAACTAAGGGGCACTGGGTTGATGTGGGATGAGGCAAAAGTGCTGGCTGATGATATGGTCTCTTGGAGGTAACTGGTGATGTCCACATGCTCCACTTAGGAGCGGATGTGGAAAAAAGAAGAAATTCCAAACACTTTTAACACTTTTAACAGTTTTATCAAATTAAGTATGGTACAAAATATTTATTATGAAGAACTTTTGAGGTTTTGTATTACTGAAACGCTGCTTTATAAATTGTCCTTTACTATAAAAATGAAATTTAAAAACTTTAATGGCCTTTTGACATTTTTATGTTTTGGAACAAAGTTATGTCATGTCTATGGAATTCGGAAAGATCTTACTTCTACACAGTATACAAAATCTTTGTTTTTTAGCTTCTTTTTTGCGCCTTTTAGTTTATGCTTAACATTTATGGACGTCGGCGTTGTCGCATGGGGCATGTGTTTTTGGTGCTGAAAATCCGAGTTGTTTTTGTACAATATACATTATTTTGTAATAATAAAAAATGGCCCTTAATCCTGCTTACTTAGATATCGGAAGAGGATTTGTACAGCAATATTATCTCCTTTTTGATGACCCCGCAACAAGACCTTCACTTGCCAATATGTACAATGTATGCATCATTCAAATTTGTTTATCATAAAAAACCTAATCTTATTTTGTTGTAACGATATATTTTTTTCAGGTTGACACATCATTTATGTCGTTTGAAGGACTACAAATACAAGGATCAGAGAAAATTATGGAAAAGCTAACTGTAAGTTCCAACCGACGTTGTTTTATCAGATGACCTTTATTTGGTTTCTAAAAATTGGCATTTAAACTATGATCTGTTTTTCAGAATTTAAGTTTTCAAAAGATCTCTAGAATAATAACCGCCGTAGATTCCCAACCAATGTTCGACGGGGGGGTGCTAATCAATGTCCTCGGCCGATTGCAGGTAAATCTTTACACTACACTTAGCATATTACACATCTTATTCTGTATTGGGACAGTTTACATGTCAAAATGGTGAAATTGTGTTGGTATTAGACAGATGAGGATCAGCCCCATGCCTACGTTCAAACATTTGTGCTGAAACCAATAGGGAATTCTTTCTACGTGCAACACGATGTATTCAGACTAGCTCTCCATGACACGGTGTAGCCCTTCCTCGTGCAGAGTTTGCCGCTCCATACATCTCGGGACCTGTAAGACAGCAGTGTATTTATTCACTTCTGCTTGCTTTCTTGTTGTGGCTCTTGGAAACATTTTTCTCTTAATAAAATCACTCAATTTCCCTTATGACATTGTAACATTTCTCATTTAGCGCGTTTGGTCACTTTAATATTTTATAACGTCGACGTAAGTCCATCACTGCTTTACTCTTTACTGTCTCAAAATTTGACCACTTGGCCAAAGTATTTAACAAATATTATTGAGAAATTTATCCTTTGATACTCCCGAGGGCTTTTAATGTTTTTCTGGTTATCAAATGTGTAATTACTTGTATTTGAATCCTATCTATATCATCCTACCTAATTTATATCATTTCTAAAGATAGAAAAGTGACACCATTAAGTAATATAGTGATTATTTTTGCTCTACGGCTTCTTATTAGGTGACTTTTTGCTGGTTTTAAAAAGTATGTAGTTCATCAGCGGCTGAACAGAGAAAGTATAGTGATAACTATACTTTCTCTGTTTGTCCTAATGAGGAGGTTCAGTGGTTTATTTTGTATTATTTTTTTTGTTAATAGACTATCAAACTGAACCAAAAATTTAAAAAAACATATTTTTCCGTATCAGGACCCCGATTAAAATGGGAAGTTAACGTTTATCTTCAATTTTATTTACAAAGTTAAAAAAGTTTAAAAACTGCTCTCGCGTGTTTACATACTAAGTACATGAGAAAAACGGTTTTCTACTTCCGCTCTCGAGCGGTTCAGAATAGCACCCCAGCTCTATGATTTTTTAGAAATGTGATTTTGAAATTACTGCGCCGGTGACTAGGGAACTAGTGACGTCGTTCAAAGTAGTTCATTTTTATCAAAATCAATTTTATTAGTTTTTTCAAACGTTTTTGAGAAACTTCATCAAACAATTAAATACTCTAATTTTTACCTTGCGTAAGAAATCATTTTTTATATCCAATTTTCTCTTCCACTGTACTTGCATTCAATTTCTACTGTTTTCTGTAAACAAATTGGTTAATCTAAAAATGTGTATAACCCTGAATAGTACTGAAGTGAAACTGAATGTTGATAATTTGCCCAAGACTCTTTTTTTTTTTTTTAATTTTAAAATAATGCTTCCTAGGCTCTCAATCGATAATAATAATATGTTACAGGGCCAGACCGTGAAACTTCTGAGGGACACCCCTCATGGTAAACATAAAAAAAATCCTTAATTTTTTCAATAACTTTTTATTATGAAAGAAATTGATTATAATAATTTGAAAATTGAGACAACCCTTAATATTTCTAACTAGCATCCCTTCTACAGACCCCTACCCCTCCCCTACCCAGCCACTTCCATAGTCCGCGTGCGGTGCGTATCACCGCATTGGTCAAATACATTTTCAATATCAAATAAAAAGAAAAAGGGATTTTCCAAAAAATTCATGAGGGTATTTTCAAAAGTATATCATAAAAAAATGTTCCACTGAAGTTTTGCGGTATGACCCTGAAAAACCGTGTATAAACAGGTCGATATATTTTGTTAATCTACAGATAAGTCGTGCAATTTTATTATTTTTTTGAATTGCACATTTTAATAATTTTTGTTGTATATAGTTTTAAACATATTTTTTTTTTGCACCACAGCAGGCCAGGCGGGCCAATTACAGTAGTAAATTACACCACGGAACATCCAGGCTTGAAAAAAATCACATTTTGATAAACATATATTTTTGAAGATTTATTTATTTGAATCGTCTATATAAACATTAAATCGAATGCCCTTTCTTAGAAGGATCTCTGTGATCCAATTAGTTATTGCTCCAAAAATCTGAGGGGAACTGCTGAAACCCTGGGGCAAACATTTATTTATTATTTTATTTTAACACTTTGTATACATATACAGTTTATATACATATAAGGGCGGGCATATTGCCTTAAGGCAATTTCTTCCTACATACCCAAACCATTCAGTTTGTGAAAATTACATGGACAGTACGTACATGGACATATTGAATCTTACAATTTTAGAAAAAAATTAAAAACAAAGATTAAGAAAATAAAAATACATAAAAAAAATTACACTATACTATGAAGAGAGGAGAGGGGATGGGAAGAAAAGAAGAAGGATAATGGAACAACTTAAATATTTAGATAGTGACATTTCAATCTTGACTTAAATTTAAATAAAGAAGGGGGCGTCTCTAACATTAGTGGGTAGATTTTTCCACAATCGAGCAGCTACTACTGTGAAAGAGGAGACAAGAAAATTTAGAGCGATGAAAGGGTATTAAAAGGGTACTCTCGTCACTTGACCAAAGAGATAGTCCGTGTTGTGATAGAGGTTGGAAGAGCTCTCTCAGATAAACGGGCGAAGTGGGATTATTTAAGATATTGTGAAGAAGTGATAGAATGTGAATGTTTAAGAAAGGGCCAGAATGATGACCGGGGTCTGCCCGCCGGTACTGAAAAGGAAATTGGGTGGGATCCTGATTTCCTGCGGGAGCACATTTAGTTGGTTTGACTGCCCGTGCTCCGCTTTTTAGCCTTCTGCAACTTCATGCTGCTGTAGCAACCAAACGACTAATGACAGTATGCTTATGTTTTGACACGTGTCAGTCTGTTAAATATAACCTATAGTCAATAATTCTTCCGAAGCATATTGTTTTACGTCATAGTTAAAAAAAGTTATCGAAAAGGAATTCAAACTCAACAGCGTTATTGCTCTGTATTTGGCTGGAAAATCGCAACCAGCCATTATTAATGAGCTACGACACTTACATGTGAACAAAATGTTTGTGTATCGGACCATTTCACGTTACAACCATACTGGTAGCATAAAAAAAGGCCATGGAGGTGGACATCCAAAAACAGCAACATCGACAGACATGGTTCGAAAGGTGAAGGCTAGAATTCAACGTAATCCACGACAAAGCGCAGTTCAATTAGCGAAAAATTTCAATGTGTCTGCTCGTAGCATAGGGCGCATATTAAAAAATTAGCTACGATTGAAGCCCTACAAAATACAAAAAGTGCAAGATTTAATGCCTGCACAAAAGGCAGTTCGCCTAGTAAGAGCAAAGGTGTTAAAACACTTGCACGTTGGTGGCGAGCTAGAAAATTTGGTCTTTTCTGATGAAAAAATTTTTACAGTTCAGCAACATGTAAACAAACAAAACGATCGTGTATGGTTACAGTGCAAATTAAAAGACAAATTAGACCAGTGAATTGCTCTGCGAAAGCAAGCACCTGCATCAGTGATGGTTTGGGCCGCGGTAACTGCCACAGGACGCTCACCACTCGTTTTCATTGAATAGGGCGTAAAGGTAAATCTACCGTGAAAAGGTTTTAAATGATGCGTTGTTACCTTAGGCACGTAAAAAAATTGGTAGAAACCATTGGACTTCCCTTTAATCACAAGAGTTTAAAAATTGCTCTTCGCCGAGAATGGGACAAAATACCACCAGCTCACGTTCGTACAGTGTGTGAAGCCTTCTTGGACAGACTCGATGCTTTTATCCGCACTAAAGGTGGCTACATCGAACAATAACATTTTTTTTTATAAAATTTTATTACGTTTTTAAAATATACTGAAGTTTTTAAATGAAATAAATCAAAATGGACAAAATTACAGAATTTTAAATTTGTAACACTTAGAGTGCCGACCCCTGTATATATATAGGACATTTATAAAATAAATAAAATCTAGTTTCTGGTGTACAAAAATCACTGAACAGAAAAAGTCTCCAAAACAACTCTGGTGTAGCCTTCAATCTGTTTGTGGTGACTGTACAGCAGAGACGACATCTAACACAGGCGCTACTGCTACTGATTTTGCCAACTTTTTTTACAAATAAAGTCGAAAAAATCAGACTGGCATGAAGTTCAGTGAAAAAACCAATAATTTCAGCTAACGCCTCTCAAAATTTCTGTAAAGTTGAACCAACATCTATAAATGAGGTTAAAAGGATTGTTGCGGCATTACCTAACAAACAATGTATGTATATTAGATCCGATGCCAACATGGCTTTTGAAAATATGCATTAATATATTAGCTTCATTTTTAACAGACTTATTTAATACATCCATGGAGCACAGCATTGTTCCAAGAGCCATAAAGAAAGCTAATGTAACTCCACTTTTAAAAAAATCACAGCTAGATGTGGAAGATCTATCCAGTTTTCGCCCCATATCAAAAATACTATAAAAATAGTTTTTCATAGGCTCATTAATTATATCTAGCAGAATTCTTTATTTTCGGTAAGGCAATCGGCTTACTGACATTTTCATTCCACGGAGACGGGAGTGATAAGAGTACTGTCTGACATTATAACGGCGGTAGACTCTGGTAATCTGGTGTTGTGTTATTGGTGGCTCTTCTGAACATGAGTGCTGCATTTGATACTGTAGACCTTAATATTTTGTTTGAACGTCTGGAGAAAACTTATGGTATCCGTGATCAGGCACATATGTGGTTCAGTTCACATCTTAATGAAAGAGAATATGCAGTTGTGTTCCAGGGTAAAAGCTCACCCAACTTTCTGGTGCCTACTGAAGTGCCTCAAGGGTCAGTACTCGGACCACTCACCACCAGATATAGAGAACATTATCAAAGAATTTGGATTGTGGTCTCACTGTTATGCAGATGATACACAGATTTATTTTTATTGCAAACCAGGCGAGAGAAATGTGCTTGTTAATTTAATTGATGGATGAATTGATAAAATAGGAAACTGGATGGCTGAAAACAGATTAATACTAAACACATCAGAAACGTAACAACTATGGGTGGCTTCAGCCAACCGACAGAATTTGATTCAGGATACGGCCTACCCGATGTAAGGAGTACCGCTTTACCCACAAGCTACTGGGAGTCTTACTTAATTCTGATCTTTCTCTTGACACTCAAATTAGTAGAACGATAAGTTCATGTTTCTATCAGCTGAGACAAATTAAATGCATACGCAAAAATTTGGAGGTTGATGCCGCCCGTCAATCAATAAATGCGTTTGTAGTGTCTAGAGTTGATTATTGTAATGGTATCTATGCAGGTCTACCAATGAGCAAAATGACTCGCTTACAGTCTGTATTAAATGCTGCAGCGAGACTTATTTTCGGAATCTCTAAGCTCAGTCATATCACTCCACTACTTCGGGAATTACACTGGCTTTGTTTTCCACAGAGGGTGAAATAATTTTCCTAATTTTCTTGCCCTCTCTTCCACAGTAGTAGCTGCTCTACTGTGGAATAATCTACCCACTAATGTTAGAGACACCCTTCTATATTTACATTTAAGTCAAGATTGAAATATCACTATCTAAATATTTAAGTTCTTCCTTTATCCTTCTTCTTTCCTTCCCATTCCCTCTCCATTTTTATGTATTTTTATTTTCTTAATCTTTGTTTTTAATTTTTGTATAAAATTGTAAGATTCAATATGTCCATGTACTTGTAATTTTCTCAAACTGAATGGTTTGGGTAGGTAGGAAGAAATTGCCTTAAGGCAATATGCCCACTATATATATAAAGTGTTAAATAAATGAAAATAAATAAATACAAGCTTTGTTGGCTTATGTATAAATCACTGCACAACTCTGCTCCGGAATATCTAAGGGAACTATGCATTCCAGATCAACTAGCTGACAGGCGTCTTACGCTCAGATCAGCTACGTAAACGGCGAGAGAAAAAGTTATTATACGTTTACGCAAACAGCGCACTAAATTCAGTGAACGCGTTCGCAGACCCTATGGCATGGAATGCTATTCCAGCAGAGATGCGAGGCTGTGAGAGTAAAGTGATGTTTTGGAAAAAACTTAAAACCCACTTGTTCTCTAAGTTATTTGAATAAATCCGTAGCATGTGATAACAAAATAAATTGTTTTGATTAAATTACAAATTTAAACGTTTCAATTAAATTTATTTATTTGTAGAATCACTTTGTTAAGCGCCCTTGAGGTATTATCTTACGAAAATGGCGCTATATAAGTTATCCATTATAATAATAGATACTTGGTCATTTTATTTAGGTGTGTTTAGTTTCATTGGGATTCTGTGCATTGATACTTTTAATATGAGTATGGCAGTGATTGATTTACATCGAAGATAACCAAAATAATGCATGTTTATCACTAAAGAACACAACTTGTACAGCACATCCATAAAAGCGTTATCTATTCATATTATTTTTACTGTAGTGAGTTTAATTTTCCCTCAAATAATTTTTAAGAGATTTTTCCATCGATGAATACAGTATGTTATATTAGCATGTCTGCAAATTTTGCATGTTTTCTGCTAACATACATTTAGTATAGCTTTTACATAGAATCAAACTACATGAAATATTTTTGATTAGTATTTAGTAGTTATTGAAAATAATATTACATTACCAAAATAAGTTGTACATTATGCAAATTTTTACAAATATTTATAACACATTCCATTCCTATCAGCACTTACAATGAAGTTATATTATTAATTGTTGGAGGGGTGACCGACTAAGCACTAATAAAATAAGAAAACTAACACTTCTGTTGGCCTCACGGTAATAAAAAACAAATTTTTGTCATGTGTTAACATAATACTGGGGCCAGTTTTATAAACATTCAGGGGTAAGCTTGTTACCATTTTCAACTAATATTTGGTATTCCGGTTAATTATAGCGTTTTAGCATATCTAGTCAGTTGAATAATGCTTAAATAGTTACTACCTGATTTTGGTATTTGACACTGACAGAAGTTTCGACACATGTGAATTAAAGATATTATTAAAATAATAAAAGGTATAATAAAATGAAAAATAAAAAAAAACATTCTCATTTCTTTCAATCTCCGCTTAATTTTAATTTCTTACATATTAATTACCATTATTTTTTTTACATTGCCTTGTATTATGCAAAGATTATACACAATGTATTTGGTATACAAACAAATATACCTAACGCCATTGTCCTACCAGCAATATTATATTTATATATTTTATCATATTTACATACTGTAGATATTGGAATATTGATTAGAAAAAACATGAAAAGTAGCATTTGAATTTCAATCAAAATACTTACCGGTGACAGTAAGTTTACAGAATTACTTAACACAACCCACAACCATTAATTAGCACTATGAACGGTTCGCAGCACTTGAGAAAGTTTGATAGATTGTTTATAAAACTGTCCCAGAATTAAACTAATAGTCTCATAACACTTTTGTTAAAATTTCCTTTTAAACTGTGCATAATGTTTCCCATTAAAAAGTTTATTTATGAGAAAACCTCGGATGAATCTATTTACATTTACTTCATAAGGTGTGTTCTTTAGTTTGTATAATAAAAGCCGTACAAAATCCTAAAAATGAATTATTGTCCACCTGTTTTTATATCTGATATGATTTTAGTGTGATGAGGATCCTCCCCACCCTTACGTCCAAGTGTTTGTCTTGAAGCCCGCGGGAGACACATTCTTCCTACAACATGATATCTTCCGTCTGGGTATCCACGATACAGCTTAATCTATATTTATCAACTTCCGAGTTCTTCAAGTGCTTAAAGTGAATAACGTTCGTAATGCCACAAAGTTCTTTAAAAGTAAAATAAATCAATTTAAAAAAAACAACATATAAAAATGTTTTCAAGACGACTGGTATTTTTTTGTCTATCTAACAGAATTACCTCATTTTATCAAAAGTGAAAACCATAAAGACCTTGTTTATCTACTTAGTTGTGAAAAAATTATAAACTTCTTTAAAATGAAATTGTTTAATTTTTTTGCCGGTAGTTATGCCAATAATTTAGGAATAAAGTGAAAAGATTGATTCAGAGTTCCAGAATGCAGTGTTACAAGTTATGGATTGTTGAGATATTAAATATCTGAAACATGTTTATATTGTTGAAGTACTCGAGACTACTGTTATTGATATCTCGCAGTCAGTTCGTACTACGAAATGTTTTCTAAGTAAAATTTATACTGTTAGATAGGCCTTGTTAATAAATACTGTGTAATGTGTTTTATAAAATATACCTAACTTATAAAGTTTTCTATGTAGTTACATTTTGTATGTTGTCTAGTTTTTTTTTTTTCTTAATTTTTTTTACGAAAATAAGACTGTAGAAACAGAAAAAAACATGAATAATGGAAATTCTTGTTTGCTTTGCTAACACTCGCTTAATAATGTGACACTTTAATATCAATATTACTCATGACTATAAATGTTTCCTTATGTCAAAGAATGAATAACCCTTTGTGGAAATTATAGATTAATAAAATATTTTTTAATGGAGTTATAGTTTTATTTTAACAATTATTTAACCTGCTCAAAGTATATATAATGCTACGATGTGTGTTTCAATCTAATGCCCTATTCACCACTAGGATAGGAAAGAGGATATTTTATACTTGCTTATATATTTTCAATCGAATAGTTTTCTTTTTAGTTGAAACTGAACAACAAACTACAGTCAAACTTGGTTATTACGAGCAAGACGGAACCGACTGAATTTGCTCGTTATAAACATTACTCATAATACCAGAGGAAGGTTTTTTAAAATCCAATCGCCATTGCATATTATCATTATTGAAAATTATAATAAATGCTTACAAACAAACCACTTTCTAAATTTCAAATTCAGATAAATAAACATTCGTATTTTTTCACAATGTGATAAGGATAGAGAAAACTTTTTACACACTTCAACATATTTCGCAGCACGTTCTATTTTACAAATAGTTGCCACTTTTTCGCAAATTTAAACATTTCCGCTTGTTAATAGTCATATTTACAATTCAAGGCACTGTTGACAATATTTTTGTTCGGTATGTCCGAGAAGAAGCTTGTTATAAAAGTGAATAAATGTATGGAGAAAACCACAAACTAAAATGTCAACTAGTTTCCTCATTGTATCCGAGATCTCGCTATTTCCGTGATCTGTATTATACAGTAGAACTGCGTTTATCCGGATGCAAGATTGCCAAATATCAGGAAATCAAAAATAGAGATGTTTTAATAAAAAAGGTGCATACGGCCAGCCATAGAATAAAGAAAAGTCCAGAAGGAGCGTAGAATCATATTTGAATACATTGGACTGTGTCCAATAATTCCCCCACCATGTCCTACTTTCGTCGCACGTATTCGTGAGGTCGCGTGTAATGTTGCTTAGTGGGAAAAAAAATCATAACACAAATGTAAGGCTAAAAAAAAACAATCTGTTAATTTCTCTAAAATTTTATTGTGCACGCGGAAATATTGATTGAAACAACAGAGTAGATAAGTAAAGGGTCATTTAATAAGAGTAATTGAATGAATTAACTTTAAACTTAAAATATAAAACAAAATTTATTTTATATAAAACATATTCACACAACTCTTTGTTTAATCCGAGATCCAATTTTCATTAATTCTCTCATTAGATGAACAAAGTAGGGTAAAAAATTTACTACCCTGGCAACACTAACGAAATTTCCATTTTGTTTCTTCGACAATCTGACAGATGGAAAAATAATTAAATTTTTAAGTAATGCATTTGTTATATACACATTCATTTGCTAATTACACATGAAATGTGATTGCATCCTGTTTCTTTAAGATCCTAGCAGTATTTCTACACTTTAAAAGGACACAACACGGCATAGTTGAATTAAAATCAGGAGTTGTGTACTGAGCGACGTCTACAAAGAAACTAATGGGTCAAAACGTAAACCTACTCATTTATGAGTAGTTGAGTCGCCTTCTGTTTGATGTGCGTATGCGGATTCTGGACTATTCTTAATTCTATGCGGCCAGCGCATTTCTTCATCAAAGTAATTAACTTTGTAAGTATATAATTTTTTTTTAGTGGGAGTTGCTTATTTTTTGCCTTGCTTATTATGTACAGGGCAACATATTTTACGGCAATAGGTATGTTCTTTCTAACTGCTCTAACTATTGTGTGGGGATCTGGGGGGATAATCAGCTGTGGCCTTGTTAAGTATCTTAGATTAAGGTGTTTAAAGGGGGTAGTGTTAAATAATAAAAAAAAGTTACAACGCTAAATTTTCATTTAATAAATATGTCAAAAAAAAGAGGACAAAAGACAATAATAGCAAAACAATAACAGGTACGTCAACTTTTGCATATCTAATATTACATATTTTCTATTTCTACTACAAACTTCTCTTAATTTTCCATTTTGATCATGATGAGTCTGCAAGGACATTCAATACTAACATTTAAACTTTCCAATTGCTAAGTTGCTTGTCGATTCTTCTTCAGTTTTCTTTAAAGCGCAAGCCTCCTTAATGCTATGTAATTATATAACTAGTGTCGCATTGTCATTTTATTTTTTTAATGTACTTTTTACACATTGAACAAATAGTTTGAATTTACCTTAGAGTAATAACACGCCACTCTGGCTAATAGAGTCGCCCATACGAAGAAAAACAATTCTATGATTTTAACCACGAAGTTAGCTACTGATTACAGCAACACAATAGGCCGTAGGTACTCGGGTCGTGAATAACAAGCGCAAACCGAAACCGTCCATCACAAGTTTGTTGTTAAACTAAAAACCAAATCAAAATTTTTGAACGCTTTCGTTTTATGAAATAGAGCTAAAGGGCTTCTCTAGTGAATTATTACTCTGAGGAATTTACACATTTTGATATGCACATGGTGCGAGACATGAATGTTTAAGAACGAAACAAAACATAAGAATCTCCAGTTGAAAATTTTGTCTCAATGGTGAAATAACAAATATGCCCTGTGTGATACTAATATGAAATGGCAGTTGCTCTTTGAATATGAAATGTTTAAACCATATAAAATATCTCCCTAAGTACATTTGATATAAGTTTATAGTTAAATCTCAGAATTCAGAGAAATCACAGTACCTTATCTCTAAGATCTTAATTATAAAATAATGAAAAAACGGAAGGGTAAATTTTAAATGATTTATAAACTAATTTTTATTGCTGAAATAAACGGTATTTAGCTTATTTGTATCTAATGGTTTCCCGGCGAGATAACAATAATTTGTCTGGGCATTCTGAGATGTAATTCAATATTTAAATTGGGCGTCGGGTAGATCAAAAGACATGTCATAATTTATTTTTACATTAAAAAAAAAAATTGTACATTCAAGAGAAATTGAGAACCCAATTTAAAGAAAAAAAAATGTAGTTGCGTTCTTATGATTAATCCAGATAATGCAATTTTGGGGGCATTTTTAATTAGTCTTTAATAACTGTGTTAGAAAATGGGAATCAAGTTTAGGCAGAGCGGGGTTTGAACCTCAGACCTCTAGTCCATGGGCTTGCGACACCACCACGACAAGGTTCTGGATTTAAGCATGTTCCTGAACATGTTATGTGATAAATTTTAACTATTTTTTATATTATGTGATTTTTCAAACTCGAATATAAATCAACATAATATAATATAAAGTGTATTTTTCATTAGAACATAAGTTTTATAATTATTATGTTCTTGTATTGTACGAAAACGTCTTTTACTATGTTTAAATTCAAAACAGGTCATAATCCTATATCAGATTAAATTTAGGCATTCCAACTAGGAAATTGTATAGATTACTGTAGTATTCTTAGAACTTTATTGTAAATTTTGAAACTAAAAGATGTATATTTATATACGGATCAGGTTTTGACTGAAAAAAGATTGTATCTTGTAATACACAAATTGGTTAAAATCTTGTATGCAAATGCTAAATTTTGATCTCATTTTTCACCCAGATTTTAAAATACTATGTAAACATCGGAGGCTGTCATTGCATTTTTAAGATGGAATCTATCCATTTTCTGATTTAAGATTTAACTAATTTATTCTTCGTTCACCCAGTATTGTGCGCATGAGTTTACTTCCTGCACAGACAGATTTAGTCAAAAAGTCATTTAGTTAAAATAAAATGTGTAATACATGAAGTTAAAATTTGCTCATTTTAATATGCATTTGCAATTCACTATCTCTATTTTATTATTTCACATGTAAAAGAAAACGGCAATCATTAAAAGTTGATGTTATCTTTTTATTTTTATTCTGAATTAAATGACATCAAATTTTAAAGGTTATCTCTTATGTTTACTAATTTGTGGCTTCAAGTTTTACATAACTTTTTTTTCATTGACAAAAAGAACTATGTATTCTGTTCCATCATGAGTTTGGTTGAGGCTCAACAAGAGACTCAATAAACACCAATTGCTGTTGACTACCATTACTACCTAATATTTGGAATACTGCTCGATCATGTCATTTTATAAAATTTCGTATTGTTACCTATTGTAATTGTTTACTATTGGATTTTGGCCAGATAAAACCGATCCTTTCACTAATGTCAAAAGTAGATACAGTAGAACTCCGTTTATCCGAACTCCAGTCATCCAGATTGCCAAATATCAAGATCGTTATCAGGAAATAAAAAATAAAGGGGATGTTATAATAACAAATAAAAGCAATTAACTTTGCTGGACATGTTTAAGTAAGTTTTTATGTGATAACATCTGGCACTCATTAATCCAGATAATTGGAGTTTTACAGTATTGGAAATGTTAAAAATATTTTATACTAATGTGTGGTATTTCACATTCTCAATGATAGAAGAAATCAAATAATGTTCATTGAAGTTAATGTTTACAAATTAATTTAAATTTGACGCCCATATTTACCTATGCATGTAGGATTTATGGGTGTTCACTAATATTAGTTTATAGGTTGGTGGATGAACAGAAATTCAATAAAAAACGAATTGAGGAATTTGAAAAGTGGTTAGGTGAAAAATTTGTACTTTTTTCAGGTATATACACAAATGAAGTTGTTTTAATCTTAATTACAAATTTATAAAAACAAATAATGTAGTGGAAAAATACTAATAATCTATGTATTTATATTAATTAATACACAAGAAAAATGCATAGCAATGAGCCAATGTTTCATATTAATGAAACTATTCTGACTAGACCGTACAACAAATGGCTAATTTTACATTGTATAGCTTACCGAATTAAATCATATTTTCGGTTTGTGTACGTAGTGCGGCCATCTACACAGACCAATTTGAAAAGTTCTTTGAATATACATTCTATACGAAAACCACTACTCCAAGGCATATTATGTCAGCAAGTAGTTTTGGCTGTTTTGTAAGACAGCATTTTTTTAAATCAGTTCAAACAAAAACGTTTTTTAAACTTTAATTTGTGAAAAATGAATTATAATTTTGCCCTCTTACAAAATTAACACTATCTACTAACTGATATTTTCCACCGAGCAGTTGAAATTCATGACTTAAATTCACACACCTAGATTAACTGCGTAAATTTTAATTTAAAAAAAAAATGAACTTACACATCTTTTTTATATCCGATTATTTGAATTTAAATTGGATTTGGTTTGATGAACAATAAAAAAAATTGTAGAAATCAAAGCAATTAAAAAATATAAAAAATTGGCGTAGCACATTTTAAATAAAAAAAGTTTCTTACAATTTAAGGTGATGACTAGTATTTGATGTGACACAAGAGAAGATACTTTGAAATCGCCTTATGCAAATTAGTGGCGTGATGATATACACAGTCCTGGTTCTCTCACTGAGGACGGAAATTTTAATGGAAGTTCATGACATAGTGTAAGACTTATACAAACAAATATATACAAAAAAAACAGTTTTTTTTTATGGTTCACTGCAATGTGTATTAACTTTTACGTAACAATATATATTTTTTGACAAATTCAGCGGCATTTAGGTTATGTCATTAAAATTGTGAAAATGAGTCAAGTATGCAATTCCACTCCATAAGTTCTACGGAAGGTTGGAGAAAAGATACAAGTTAGAAAAAACTTATTCATTTCAATAATATAATAGGTTAATGTTGTTTAATTTGAAGGTACTACATATTAGGTATAAAAGTACATGTAACTTGTGTGCCTTTGCCTTTAATAACATGGAAAAATTAAGTATGAGAAGAAACACAATATGACTTGTACCACTTCACATATTTAATTTAATTTACACATTTAAAGTTTATTCTAAGATAGCACCCAAATTGTATGTTCAAGAATTAAACCATTGAAACTTTAAAACGCTCTTCTGCGCAATCAGCCGATAGTGACTTTTAACACTTTGTCTAAATGACGCAGGATTGTATTTTTGGCATTTTTAAAAACGTAATCATTAAACCATTTTTATAAATAAATAAATAAACGCCTTAATCATTTGCAGAAAAAGTGATTTCTTTTACACTGATTATAATCCAATTATCTTAATTCAATATTGCTCACATTTAGTTTAAAAATATGTATTAAAATTGTTTATTGACAAATTTTATAGAAAATAAAATCCTTAATAAGTTGTCTCTAACCCAATCTTGACCAAATATTAAGTTTTTTCTATAGTGAATTTAGTTTTATAGAACTATTTTTATTTTCACCGTACAATAAAAAATTAAAGTCAGTTTTAACGCCAAAGATTGCTCTATATTATTTCCTGTTAAATGGCAACACTAATTATATGTTTTTCTTAAGTAAAAATGTCCCTCGCACTATAAACACAACTGGCAGTAGTGTTCACGGTCAACTCGATTTAAAACTGTTACATGAATTGTATATTATCTCATTTTATCAACCGAAAATATCAATATATATGTACTTCCAATAAAATTACATTAGATACTACATTTAAAAAGAGGGTGGTTGTAATATGAAATTGAAATCTCCAAAAGTATCATGTTCGGGATCAACAGAAAATTAGGCAGTGAATGTGTTGAAATATTGCCTTAAGTACATCTAATTAGTATCTAAAAAATGTCAATCCACAAAGTTCATTCGAATCAACATTTTTTTTAAAGCTACACTATGTTGTGCAGTAAATATTAAAAAGTGCAGAATAGATAACATAGAAAATTCTTGCTATAAAATATGAGTAAAACCTGACTGTAAAAGAAATACACCTCATACACACGAAGTAATATGTAGTTAAATAATGGAATAACTATGCCTTAATCTTGTCAATGCATAAAAAATAAGTAATTAAAACAAGCAAAATTTTTTTTTTCAAAATTAAATTGAGGAAATTAGATTAATTCAGACAGCGGCCTCTGGGGCCAATTCATCACAACAACACTATATACATATATTATATTTCACGACAAAATAAGCTGACAATGCAACACTGGACGCGAAAAATAAATAGACTAATCTAACACGCATCAGTCATAAAATAGAAAGGAGAAGTAAAGTGTGGTGCGCTCGGGTGATTGTGATGGTAGGAATTTGTATGGTAATTTCACATTTACAACATAGTAAATAGATAAAAGTATTCGTACATTTTGAAAATTAAATTTTAAACATTCAAGTAGGGTGACTTTCGCATGATTTTGTTTATTATTGTGAGAAATAGTTATTGCAATAAGTAAATTCCGACCAGCGGATGTGTGTGGTATCTAGGGTCCCCCTTTCTTGGAGCGGAGCGCTCGCGAGGGTGGGATGGCCATGCTGCGGAGGGAGCGCATGGCCATGGCTCGGTTGAAGTGGCGCTGCATCTTGTGCTCCTCCGCTTCGGTGCCTCCGTCCACAGAGGACAGTATTACGAGTAGCACACCCATCACCTGTTAATCAAAATAAATACATTATTATTATGTTCAATGACTTTTTTTGGGTTATTGTGCTGAGTGTCTTTTGTACTCTTTCACACCATTCGGAAGATTGTTGATCGGTCGGCAAATCAAACTTGTTAACCCACATCTTGTCACCAGTTATTATGTGATAAATGTGTGGTTGTTATCTGCGTTGGAAATCATCTCTTTGGCCACAGTAATTGGACGCTGCTTTCGGACAAAATTCAATGTTTTTGCCCAAAACATCTGTCAAAATATGATCTGCCGATCCATATGAGATGCTCAATGACACAGCAAGCTCTCGGATTGGTACATATCGATTTTCTAACACAATTCGGTTTGCTGATTCAATGTTTTTTTTGTTAACTGACATTGTTGGGCGTCCTGTATGTTCATCATCATCTAAGCATTCATGACCGTCTTTGAACCTCTTATACCATTTATATGTCCGTGTTTTCGACATGCACGATTTACCAAAGGCTTTATTCAATGATTAGGCCCACGAAATTTCATTAGCAAAACAAAATTTGAGGCACGCTCGTTGTTCCAAATTTTTATTCATTGTAAAAATTGCCACACAACAATTTTTCGACTCAAACAGACCCTGACAGAATACTGAACATCCGATCGCCGTCAAACATAGACAGATTGTCAAAAACAGTACTGCCAATGTGTCTGCAACATCTGATTGGCGCAGCGCGGGCATTTCAAATTAGAAATTCCTGTTTATTTTTGATCATATGGTATATGATTTATGTATTTTTAAGTAAATATCAAGGTCAAACCAAATCACCGACTTAAAAAATAAGTTTGGGGTAGGACACAGTTAAGAGAGAAAAGGTATCCGTCAGGAGTGTCCCAGACGAAAGATGGGACAAGTTAGGGCTATAAGTCTTAGAGGAAACTTGCATCAATCACACCACCCGTCACAGGAGTAGAGTGAGAACAAATAGGCAGAGACCGACACAGGCCAGTACTTGATGGGAGTCATTAATCAACAATTGTTTGCCTTCATGATGATGACAATTTTGGCCCAACCAGGTTCTTACATTTTTTAGGCAGAAGTAGAACTCGTGATGTTGATGTAGAAACATTATTTCATTTATGTATTACAACAAAGATGAAGAACATTTTAGTGAAGGAATTTATTTATCAATATACTTTTACTTACAAAAAATATATATTGTGTAGAAATAAACACTTCAAATAATATACAGTAGATAAACGAGAAAAAAAAAGCATAAAAAATTTATATGTACATACTATAACACAATGGTTTCATTCAATTTATTTATCAATATACTTTTACTTACAAAAAATATATATTGTGTAGAAATAAACACTTCAAATAATATACAGTAGATAAACGAGAAAAAAAAGCATAAAAAATTTATATGTACATACTATAACACAATGGTTTCATTCAATGAACATATTGTGTTAAAAATAAAATATAAAAAAAGAATATAAAAATTAAAGAGTACGAAAAATGGAATGGAATAAAAAAGGACAGGTAGGTATATCTTTAATCAAAGGTACATTGAACAAAAAAAAATAAAAAAATTACAAAATATAATTATACTAAGTTTATGAGAAAAAATGTTTTTTTTAAAAGTTTAAAATAAGAATCCAAAAAATATATATAAACCTATATATATTTAAAGCAAAGTAAAAAGAAAGCACAAAAATTTACAAAAACTAGAAAAAAAGTCAAAAGAAAGCAAATATTAAAAAAAAAAAATATATAGGTACATAACTATAGCTTGACAAATGTAAGTTACCATTCACCACCTTTAAAATAATTAAAAACAGTTGATTTATATAAACTTTACTTTATGTTAAATATATCAGCAACGTCAGAATATTTATTGCTGAGTACATAAAGTCGATTGAGAATAGCATTATACGAGTATATCATTCGCGAATTGTTGCAACTAAACGGAGGAGGTACTTGATGAGTCATTCCTCCTGGTACCTTGAAGTTAATAAGAGCTAATAGATTTAGGCAGTCCCATGTTGACAATCTTAAATAAATTTAATAAATCTATAATTTTTCTTCGCTCGGTTAGTTTTAACAAGTTTAAAGTATTTAATAGGAAGTCATAGTTAGTAAATTTACATCTGATTCCAAGTTTAAAGTTAACATTTCTTAAAAATTTATTTTAAACTCTTTCAAGAGTATATTGGTGTGAACTATAATACGGAGTCAATATAGTTGAGATGTATTCCAACTGGCTCCTAACTAAAGCTGTATTCATCATTTTCAAAGTATTAATATTTTTAAAGTCCTTTGTCACTCGCAAAATAAATCCTAACATTTTTAAGGATTTATTGGCTATGCAGTTTATGCGATGAAAGACAACTTCTGATCAAAAATGACACCTAGATCTCGCATTTCAGAAACATAAACTAATTTGTTGTTCTCAATCAAATAATCAAATGGAATGTAGAAGTCTAGGCATTTACCGGCTTAAGCCCTGTCATTGGCTGGTTTAAGTGGCCACTTTACACACCGTGTAACATTCACCATTCCGCCTATCCATATTCCTCCAATTCTTCCATCTGTTGATTTTCATAAAGTTAAAGAACTGAAACCTTTAACTTCACAAAAATCGAATTGAAAGAATATGAATGTTCAAACATAGGCAGAATGGTGAATGTTACACAGTGAGTAAAGTGGCCACTTAAATCAGCTAATTACAGGTCACAAGCCCTGTAAATGCTTCAACTTCTATAATACCTTCTCTAAAACGTTCTTCATCTCTGCTGTAACATATTAATCTTAATAACTCCCTAGGAGGTTGAATACAGTCCTTGTCTATGTTAAAACATCCACATTTCTTAAACTCCACTTGTTGAATTTTGTGAAGTAGAAGAGCTGAAACCTTTAGTAATATGTGGGTGAGATACATCTGGCTGAATCATTTCACCTAATAGACAATACTTTTTTTACACTAGTTAGTTGGATTGAATATGTCCAAATGTTTGTAGATAAGGCTGGATTCCACTCCCGTGAGTTAATAATTAAACTGAAATTCATTGCAATTATTTATTGAATCGCCAGAGTCAACTATACAATTATCATAAATTAAACCATTAGTATCTGACAAAAGATCTTAACAGCTAAATATGAAAAGGACATACCAGACAGATGATGATGATGAGGGTGTAGACGTGTATGGTGGCTTCCGGAATGCTATCGATCTCCTTGAGAGCGGCAGCGGCAGGCTGGAAGTCGGGCCGCAAGTCCAGCGCATGACGCAGGTGCAGCACGGCCTCTTGGTAGTGGCCGTACGCCTTGAAGATCTCCCCCAGCGTAAAGTATTGCTGCCAAGCACTGCGGTCAGGAGGCTGGACCTCCAGGGAGCGCCGTGTGAGGTAGATGGCGTCGTCCAAGTACTGCAGGGTGAACAGTACGCGGGCTAAGTTCAGCAGCACCTGATCAAAACAAAAGTAATATGAAATAATTTGACAGCGTATTTAATGTAGATTTCAACAAGGACAAGCGTTTAACATTAAATACATATTTACGCTTTTACTTTTAACAATTATGCACAAAATCTGAATAAAATGTATAGTATATTTTTGACACCTCCTTCTGGCTGCGTTTAATTGAGAAAATAAAGCTGCCAAAGGTGTTCACGATATTTGCGCAGTGTACGGTGAAGATGTTATGAATTATTGACAAATTTTCTGTAAAATAATGAAGTAGAATACATTATGGACCAATTTATTATATTTTTTTGTTGTGTTCTCTTGTTCTTTTCTTCTGGAAAAAAATTGACAACAGTGGAATTCCAGCAAGAATTGTCAATAAACAACATAAATCGAACTATCACGTCGTCGGGTTTCTGGCACAAGTTGGTAACTAACATTTCACTAGTCGTGAGATATTGCACTTTTAAAGTTAAAAGCTCATCCCAAATCAACAATTCAAATAAAACCACAAGTAGAATATTATAAAACTTTTTTTTGTATTTATAAAATACTAAATATTTCTACATATTTACTTTTTAAACAAAGATTATTTGATGCCAGATATGAAGAAATCTCACTTTTTGAAAATTTGTAGTTACCAACATGTGTCAGAAACCAAAAGACGTATTTGTACTGCAGTAAACTCACTTTTAAAACAAGAATTAAAAAACTATTATATGAAAAAAATTATGTTTCTTTATAAAAAAAATATATTTATACATTATTAATTTAAGTTGTTTCTATTCACTCATATCAAACACACACTTACCCTGTCCATAAACCCACCCTCACACCCATATACACTCACACACATATTCACATACTTACCAAAACCACACTCCACTCACTTACCCACGCATCCTCACACACAAAAACTAACTGAACTGGATTTTTATAATTGTATTTCTGTGGAAAACTGATTTGGCTTTATTTTATGTTTTTTTTAAAAATTGTTGTATATATTCTTTTGTTGTTTTTCTGAATAAATAAAATCAAAATTTGTACATTCTTCATGTTTATATGGAAACTTATATTATAATAATATTTAATATTTGGCTGATTTATATAGCGGTATTTTTGTGGTAATCACCTCAAGGGCGCTTTAAAATTGTATACTTAAACTTACATTCAAACTAAGCTAAAGCGACTTATTATATTTTCTGATTTAAAATTGAGGGTATGATAATCTAAAGAAGCGAGATTTTAGTTGGGATCTGAACTGACTGGGACTGTCGATGATTTGTAAGTTTGAAGGCAATTGGTTCCAGGCAGAGGGACCGGCAATGGCAAAAGCACGAACTCCGAATTTAGTGTTTAGGGAGCGCCGGATTTCGACAAGTTTTCCTCTGCCCGAATCGAATGCTGACCTAAGAGTAGATTTTTTTTGACATGTATTTTTCCCTATACAAAGGTCCGATAGGTATCTTGGAGCCATTTCATGAAAGGATTTATAAAAGTAGTTACCTCAGCGTTGTGTGGTGATACTGCCAGTGCCCGACGGAAACACTCTATAGACTGACGAGTGTCCCCCTTAATACGCCAATAGTTCCCAATCTGGTTGTACAGTTGAACTGACTTTGGTTTCTCCCTCTTGGCTTTCTTGAGTCGTCTCTCCAGAGCATTCACATCGAAGTCGGTAACAGTTCCGCCATTTTTGTAATTCTTTTTCTTCGTAAATATGAGTGCAACCTTTAACACATCCACAAAAAACTTAGTTTGTATCTTTTTTGCATATAATTTTACAATTCGCAAGTCAGAACTATTTGGAAATAGAATATTAACAGATAAAATACATAATTTTCTGTATCCATGTTTAGCGCAGTATATTGGATAGATGCATGAAAACGTTGATCCCATAAAAATATACAAGGGTGGATCATTAAGTCCAATTGCCATCTGCCAAAAGACTGCTGTGAAATTTTGAGCAATCTGCTTCATTTAGTTTGTGTTTGACAGCCATACAAAGCAGACAACCGCGTGAATTTTTGCAAAAATTGAAAAACTTAAATATTGTGTACTCATCAAGCATTAATTTTTGTAGAAAAAAGACATCACTCAAACCAAGAATAAGCTTGATAAATACTATGGGGACTCTGCACCATCGATTTCAGTTCAGGTTTACTGAATTTCGTCGAGGTCACACAAACTTGAGTGACACCGAACATATTGAGGTTACTACACCCGGAACAACTGAAAAATCCACGGAAGAGTCTAAAAATAGCATGGAACACCCAGAACCGGGAAGAATAAAATTCAATTATTATGAATTTATTAGGAATCAGATCTGGACTGCATAAAGGGTTTAGTCATTATACTCAGGGAGCTCCTAATTTTACTGTAATACTTATTTATTTTTGCACATAAACAAAAAAATACATTTACAGGTATTAACAATAACTGTATAAAAAAAATATTTTACATGCAATTTGAGTTAGTTATTTTTAAATCGTAAGCTAATTTTAGCAATGTATATGCTCGTAATTTTTTGAGCACACACCTCAAAGCTTGTCTGCTTATATTTCATGGCTTGGCGGTGAAAATACTGAGCCAAAACATCAGTTTTTTTTAAAAATATTTAGAATTTGACTAGTTAACAAAACATACATTATCCCGCTGTAGTTTCGACATTTATTCTTTTAAGTTCAGCTACAGCAATTGCAAAAAAAACATTATTTAAAAAATGTTACAAAAAAGATATAGGGTATTTTTTACCTCCAGCTGACGTTTTACTGGTTATTTTTTTCAATTTAACTGGAATGTGTTGTGTAACTGTACGAATGTTTAATAACCAACCCTATGTTGATGGTGTAGTGACCGAACATTTTCAAATAAAATATTTTAGTGTGCCAACTAACACAAACATTTATTTGATTAAAAGTATTTATTGACAATTCTTGATGGAACTCCATTGTAATGATGTAATAACTTATATTTACATGTAAGTTATTAATTAAAAACACTTAGTACACTTCCACTTATTTGTTTGACCAATTAGCGCATTCACCCTTTAATGGGCATCTTCAGACTGGTGAATATTATACAGTGTAAGGATAATTTATATAAAATTAATATTATCTAAAGTGTAGGTACATTTAAAAATAAGTTGAAAGAGATACAATACACAATGGAACAGAGTGGGACAAATTATTGAAACATGTGTTGGAGGTGTACAGTATTGTGCGGATTAATGGAATAAAGTTCCTTGTGATCATAGAATATGTTTTTTATTAATATTTTGAGTTACAGGTGACGTAAAATCATAAAATATTTTTTATTTAATAGGATGTATGTCTTCCTTTTGCTTTTATAACAGCCTGAACACGTTTTGGCATGGAATCAATTAAACTTCGGCAATTTTCTTTCATTCTGTCATATCCAAACCACATCTAAATAACAGCTTCTATCATCTATCTTGGTGGTGGAGTCCAGTTGTATCCTAGATTTACAAATCGCCCACAAATTTTCTATAGGGTTAAGGTCAGGTAAATTTCCAGGCCAGTCTAAAAGAGTTATCGTTTTATCATTGAAATACTTAAGCATAAACTTCGATATGTGACAAGGAGCTGAGTCCTGTTGAAATACAGCTCAACACAACATTTACTTGGTTCTGTACTCAAGTGCTGCTCCAATAGAGCTTTATACTTTAGGACATTCATAATTCCTTCTATTGGTATCAAAGATCCGGTCCCCATATATGAAAAGCAGCCTCAAAACATCTTCTTCGCGGGTTACTTCACCGTTTGGTCAATATGAGCCACAGTAGTTTCTGGGGTTTAATTTACTATTTCTGATTAAAGATATTTCATCTCGGACACTAGTTTTCCGGTTTCTTCCACATTTCCCAATTTTCCTTGCTTCAACTGACCCTGTTTCTCTTTTCTGCTTAATAATCTTGCTGACTGCTCCCTGACTCAGAAAACATTCATTTACAATCTCCTTCTGAGTCGTTGATGTATGTTCACTTAAGGTTATAATCTTTTCCCTTTTCCTCGGCGTGATATCCATGATTTAAACCAACTCAAAAACACAGTTTAATATGTAAGCAATTTATAAAATTAGTCCTTTATTGAGAAAATGTAAAAAAAAAACAACAGATAGTACACCAACAAACATCAATATGAGCTCCCAAAAGATTAATGAACTGAAAGTCATAATTTTTTATGCTAAACAACTGCCAAATTGACATATGAGCGTTGCTATATGTAAAAAATTACAAAAATTACTCTTATTCCATTAATTCGCACTATACTGTACTGTAAGAGAGGATTCTATTCTATGATAACATTTATTGTTTTATTACAATGTACAGGGTCTAACTAAAGGGACTAATAAGGGTGAGTTTTTGAATTCTATCTGCTGATTTATTAAAATTCTATCGCTATTTTTTTTTCCTATTTATTTCTAAAATTTTTGATCTAAATAACTTATATGTAAATATAAGTTATTACATCACAACACAAACATGTTTACTTGGTTTACCAACAGTCACTAACACATTAACATAGGCTTATTATAAATTAAAATAAATAAATTATTAAACATTCGAACACACTGTATGTATAGTATATGTGACAATATGTAACATGAGTGGACCCACTGAATATTAGTTGTTATTTACGGTATTCTTTGGGGTGTGTGGACATAAAAATGGGTCTGTTTCATAATTATGGTATTGATTATGCTTATGTTATTTTTACCTGTGGTTCAGGAACATTAGGATGTCTGTGTCTCCTGGCAACTCCGACAAGATTATCATAATAGGTAAAGTTAACAGCTTTTCCACAGTCGAGAAATTCGTCATCAATATTATCAACCTGGGCTTCCTCTGTATTAGTGACTTCGTAGTTCTCAGTCGTTTCAAGGGATGAACTAGATAAAACCAACCATACCATTAGTTTAAATAGTGCAAGACGGTTCCTTTAAAATTATGGATTCCAAGAGCAAAGAAAATTGGTAACTAGACAAAAATCAGTAGCTAATTGGAAGAATATTAAAAAAAAAAAATAATGTTGTTTATCAAGAATATATTCAGTGAGATTTACATCTTATGTATGGAAGTGAAACATGGAACTGGCAGAGGAAGGATTAAAGCCGAGTGAAAGCGGTTGAAATGCGATCTCTTGTGGGAAATCAATGTATGACAGGGTTACAAATGATGAAATCAGGCGAGAGTGTAAATCTGAGTCAAGTATAATTGATAAGATTAAGAAAGGGTCTCTGAGATGGTTTGGTCACGTAGAACGAATGGACGACGAAAGAATGGTAAAACAAGTATATATGGCGGAAATGAACGGCAACGTGAGACGAGGACGACCAAGGAAGACGTGGCATGATCAGATAAACCAAAATCTTAAGTCTGGTCATGTCAAAAGCAGACAGAACCGAAGGGCATGTATGACAAGATGTATGAATGTGGAGGAGGCTAGGATTGTATGACAGGATAGACGTATGTGGCGGTCCATTCTCTCTGCCTACCCCTACGGGGAAATGGCGTGATGGTAGTAGTAGTAGATTTACATCAAACGTTTACAAAAAATCTGGTAACTAGAAAAATAAAATTTCATCTTTTTAATGTTTTTATTTCATTTAGCGATGAGGAATGTCTTCTATTATTATTTTATACTATGTTACAATTTTCTGTTTTTGTCAATTATATTTCTTTAATTTTCAAGGCCATTTAAATGTACAATGAGTTTTTCTGGGTATTATGCCTTAGTTGTGTTTAATATGAACCTCTTTTATATAAGACTTATACACTTCCTTAAAAGATTAATATAAAATTCATTATTCAATGAAAATCTAAGCAGTATTGATATAGGTATTACAAAGGCATCTTTGATATATAATTTAAAAATAAATAACTTATTCGATAATTAAATATTTTTAGACATGTTATGTAGAATTACAATAATAATAATAACGTAATTCTACACTTGTTTTGAACAGTTACTATATATTGCTTGCCGGTGCAGAAGTGCCCAGTAGCCCGCGATAGTGAGTGGCTCGTTTCTCGGCTCAATACTTATATATTTAAGTGTGTGTATCATGAGCAGTTCATCCATAGATGGGATGGGATCAATGCTTTCCTAAAAATATGACTTCTAAACGATCAGTGCTAAATTTTTTATATGATAAAATCAGCTATAAGTTAACTAATCTTTTTATTAACTACAACATTAGTTTGTTGATTGTAGCGATCTTAGATGGGTTCGATGTTCATTCATTAATCGCTTCTAAAAAATTGCAACAAGCCCACACATAACCTTCTGCCTGCGCATTTATGCGCTAACTGAAGTAAAATCCACTCCGCTAACACTCCGTCTAAGATATGGAACTGTGAAAGTCCGTTGCTTTCCATAAGGCGGTCTTCCAGTACTGAATTCACAGTCCGTGGATGAGCAAATTGAGATCTTACTAGCTATGTGGAAGCAATTCTAGCAAACCAATCCATGTTTATTTTTCATAATAATAAACTACATAATAATAATTGTCTTCAGAGTTCTCATTGTAACTGCCCAATATTGGACAGGACAGATAATATCAAATACTTAGGAGTTATTATTGATATAAATTTGAAGTGGAAACAGCAGTTACGTATATAATAACGTATATATTCAAAATAATTCGAAATATAATTAATGCAAAGGAACTTTTAAAGATTTATTTTACATTGTGCCAATCAATTTTGGAATACGGTATAGTTGGATGGGGTGGTGCGAGTGACACAGTTTTAAATTGTGTATTTTTTACACAAAAATCCATTATTAAAATAATACTTAGTCCCGATACAGACATCTACTGAGGAAATATTCCACAAATCACAACATATGACACCAAAACAATTATACACTAAAACAATACTCACTTACAGATTAAAAAACTACTCTTACTCAAATGAAAGACATAACCCATACAATACATCACATACAAATAATATAATCACTAGATCCTCAACACAAAGACAACTTAAACAAATACAAACTAATACCACTTTCGGAGTATTATTCAATTAAAATCTATAACCTACTTCCACTATCTATTAACACAATTAGTAACGAGAAAATGTTCAAAAAGGCTATAAAAAAATGGATAGTGGAGCTAGGTAGAAGTAAAATGGATTGTCTCATTCAATATTGAATCAACTGCTCCACAAGTGTATAGCTCATGTTAGGTTTTTGTTTTTTCATTGTGCGTTTTGTAATATAAAAAATATGGATGTACATAAATAATTTATAAACATAAATATGTAGTGTTTTAAACTGTCTGAACATTTTGTTAATTATCTCTGTTTATTAAGTTTTTTTTTTTTTTTTTAAAAGAGAAATACTTGAGTTCTTATTATTTACTTAAATATATAATGGACTTTGTCCGTAAATAAATAAATAAATAAATAAATTTTCAGACCATTTCCTAAAAGTTGTAATTAACTTGTGCTGGAAAAATGGAAATCGAATTGGGGTATAGTGGGATTTGAACCTCGGACCATTGGCTCGTGAGTCCACAATACTACCACGGGACCACAACCCGGTTAGTCTTTTTTGTTTATTCACAAATGTAATTTTCGCACTCAGTGGTGCATAGGGCACTGTATTCGTAAATGAATACTGCATATTTGATCATCTGTTTCATGATTACACATGCGCTTAGTTGAATAGTTATTTTTTTGTTAATTGAATATTGTAGATTTTAATTATTTTTAGTACGTAACCACCTTTTTCTGAAAACATTATTTTTGATTTTATATTTGATTGTCTTAGAAACGTTTTTTTTTACCCATGTTATGCAGTCAAATCAACTTTATATTCATGAATAATTTTTTGTTATATATATAAATATATATATATATATATATATAAAACAATAAAACTAATAAAACAATAAACAATATTTTATATATATTTATATTTTCGATACCTGACACCCTCTTTCCAATATAACACCCACACACCCACCCTCTCACTCACTTACACTCACACAAACACACTAGTATGTATTGTACGTGTATTTAATGTATTTCTGTGGATATCTGTCATTGGTTTTATTCTCTGTATATGTTATTTGTTATATTTTTATTACATGTATTACTGTTGATATCCCCAATAAATAAAAAAAAAGAAAAAAAAAAAAAACATAAAAAAGAAAAAAGAAAAACTAAAACTACTTAATTATAAATACCTAGCTAATCAAATGTAAGAATTAAAAAATCGTTATTATACAAATATAAAGTATATATATATGTGATAAGAATACATGTTACTTAAACGTAAATAATAAAGTATAAAATATAATAAAAAACAAATATAAAGCAATGAAATACATAAAAATATTAATAATAGGTGTACCAATTATATAAAGTACTACGTGTTTTGATTTACATATACTTTTTATGCATGTTGTTAAGTGTCCTCGGCACGGGTAGCCCCAGTGAGGTCACATTATTTTTATTATCAATTATAGTTTGTAAGACAAAAAATATGAATAAATAAATAAATATAATGTGAGTGTTTATTTTTCATACATTATGAGTGATAACGAATTCACCACTTAAATCGGCCGAACACAAAGGTATTATAATATTAGACTAGGAAATATAACTCTTATATGCTGATATTGTGGCATAAAACTTCTTTTTAGTTTATTTCAAAGCACTTGACTCGAATTACTGTGATGGTAGAAGGCACATATTTTACCTATCTACCTAGTACCCACCAAGTGACTGCTTCCCTAATTGAAAACCTTATTGGTGTGTATGTACATGTATGTGTTATTCAGATACCAACTATTATAACTATGAGCTTCACATAAATAATGTAAATGAATAGCTCGACACGGGTTGTGTCCAATGAGGTGTTTATATAGCAAAAAAAGGATTATGTAAAATAAATAAACATAACATGAAAATGACTTCAATGTAAACAGAAGCAAATAAATATAAGATATTTGTGGTTTATTGGTTTGCAAATGAAGATATTATATGACCTGCTTTGCAGCAGTTAATTTGTCAAACTTCTTAAATATATCTATAAAATACATTTCTAATGTTAATTGGTAATCTCTACATAATGTAATGTGATAATTTGACATTCTACTTATAAACAAATTAGTATTTGTATCTAGGTTTAAAATGCATTACTATTTTTAGTGCGAATAATATTGTGATAAGATGACCAGAACGAGAGTACTAGGTTTATTAAATACACTACCGTGTATTGTTTTTAATACATCTAAAATGATTATTTGATGAAGTTAGCTGTCAATAAGTAAATATACATGCATATTGATGAAATTGTGCTGAAATTGGTATTCAACATGATGACATACGTATTCTGATAGTGTTTTTGCTGTTCCATCAGCTGGCAGTCAGTGCAGAACATGTCAAGCCCTTGTTTAGTCCAAGTCTGTCCAAAGAGGACTGTAGAAGTGATTATATTGAATATAGGATCATCATCTAATATCTGTTGCCCTTCCATACCATCCATTACAACCTATATAAAACAAACATTAGAGAACAACTTACAGAATAGGGAATTAATATGGATAAAAACTTCAAATTCACGCCAAGCATTATAATAGAAAAAAACTATCTAAAAATAACTTACCTCTCTAAATGGTGACACATCTATAATTTTTCCTTCTTCCAAATTTAGTTTCCATAAAGTAGATGTCCTCGAATTTGTTGTGATAATGTTAAAAGATAAAATATAAACCGCTAAACAAGTCAAATAAGGCGCTTCCCCCATGGTAGCGAGTTAATAAATTTTCTCTTTAAATCAAGTACACATTAATGACTCTCATTTATTTACACACACGTGACACATAAATAAAACAGCCATTTAAATTTATGTGAAATTAACTGCAGAATTGTATTTGTAGGATAGTTTTTTTAATATTTTGACAAATATTACAACATAAGACACGCTCAGAGCTGTCGAGAGATTTCCATAGATATAGTCGATCTTTATTTATTTGTGGGATTTGTGGCCTTGGCGTGTTTTTAAATACAAGTTTTCTGTTTGCGCAGGTTCGGATTCGGAATGAATTTGGGAATTATCCAAAAACGATGCCAAGAAAGGTTTGCATAGACAATAATATTGTGTTATTATCTCTGGCCACTTCTATACTGCGGGAATTACTGATCATTTATGGTTTACATCAAAGTAGCATTCGCATTTCTGTAGCGGTTTCGTGCCCATTCGAACATTTTTGGCTATTGCCTTAGAGTATATAAGATGTATATACTCTAAGGCTATTCCACATATTTTATCCATTCAATAATTATTATAAAAATGAATCTAAGTGATATCAGATGAATAAAATTGTCAGTAAATAAGCTTTTGAGGTAGAGAAAACAAATGAGAAACCAATAATTTTGTTCCAAAAAGCATGCCGTAGCTGCTTTTATTCCAAAACACCGTTGATCCATAAAATTACATAATCATTATCAAACCGCCTTTGTTAAAGTTGTATGTACGGAGAGAAAAGTAAATCAGCCGCAACGACAATGATGACACCAAGGCTTCTAAACGCTTTTATAACGCGCATTTACCTACTAAATACGCGCTCTACCCATTGATATAAATAACTAAATGCAGCACGAAGCACTTCTTTTGTGTTCTATTCGACTTAAAAGTTCCGAAACTTAACTTGAAGTCAGTAAATGTGAAGCGGCGTAAAAAGACGCGACATACAGCTTTGAATTTAGAGTGAATTTGTTTAGATAGTTAGTCTTTTTTACTACGCGTTTTGTACGGCAATATTGGCACTACAACGCTCATTTTTCAGAACATAATGTCAAATTATCATTTTATGAAGATCATTTCTATTCTTCTGTGGCTATACCGCGCCTTAAAAGCGTTTAGAATACCAGCCTTGGGAAAAAAGATGTCACGAAAAGATTGTTGATGATTTCGATTTATGCATCTGTAGTATTTCCCGTGACTGCGTTTTTTAAAAAACTCAAATTACTATTTCATAGAATGCGTTTCCACTTGGGGGAATACACGATTAGTTGAAAAAACTGTACTCCATACCAAAAATTGCGTTTAAAAATTGTTTTGAATTAATGATCTCATGTTTTTTTTCGAGTTTTTTTAACGAATTTAGTGCATTAAATTCGATTTCAACATGAAAATTTTTTTTAACAAAAACTTTTAATACTGAAAATACTTATGTTACGACTTTTTTGTGTAAAATAAAATGTAGAATACGGTTGATGAAATAAAATATTTGTCGGTGTGTAATTGATTTACTCTTTTTTTCTTTTCTTATTTAACATTTTTATATTTATTAGGAAATATCATTATATTTTTGAAAAACTTTGACTATATGTATGTACTATTATGTATATTTGATTATTTTTTATATGAAGTCTGTTATTTTTCGTAATAATTTTTTTTAAAAAGTATTGAAGTGTGTACGCATCGATGAATCGATTAAAATATTTTTGGATTCTGTCAAGAAAACTGTACGTTCAATCTTAATTTTTGTGCAAATATCCAATACTTACAATAATTCTTTTAGTTGGTGTTAATATATCCCAGACTTAAGCTCCCGAAAAGTTGGATATTTTTATTTACCTTATAACACCCAAAGCGACCGATGTCACCCCTTTACTAGTATGGGATAACCATTTACCATAACCTTTTCCAATTAAAACCAAATGTAAAATAACAACCTTGGTTTTCCAAAGTGATTTTGAACAAATCTGAACAAAAAAAATTAGACATCTTCCATATGCAGAATGCGCATTGGGTACTGTTGTAATGGTTCTCATCTATTCAGAATTCATGTTTGGGACTCTGCGATGTGCGAATGTCAGCTTGAGGAGGAAGATCTTAATCATGTTTTTTTGGATACCCCATAAATTATTGTTATCCTGAGATCCTATCTAACCTCTCCGATATCAACGTCTTATTTCCTGCTCATATTCTAACTCTCCTGTTCCTGTCCCCGCCCAATAAACTTATTGTAAAATGTTATGTAAATATGTAGTTATAAATGGTATTTAATTGCAAATAAGTTATATATTATGTAAAGTGAATGTAATATTAAATACTAACACACTAACTTGTATATAGTACTAACACGTGTAAATATTGAAATAAGTCAAATCTGAAACTCGACACTGGATAGAACACCCCAACTGGGGGTAAAAAAGCCAAAAAAACCAAGAAGAAGAAGAACCATTACCATAGACACTAACATTTAGTCTTTCCTAAATGACATTTAATGTCAAAATTTTGAGGTTAGGTTTTTAGTTTACTTCGCCTTCGTCGAAACGTTTGTTTACGTTGTGTTTTAAAATAAAGTATCACTTGAAGTCTGTTTTCAAAGCAGAAATATACCTTAATTTTATTAAAAAATGTCGCTAGCTGATGAATTGTTGGCAGATTTAGAGGAAAACGATAATGACGAGCTAGAATCGTTAATTGAAACAAAAACTTCAATTTCCAATGATGGAGACCAAAAAAATATATTTGGCCCAGAAAAAGTTGTGCCCATGGAAGAGGACATTAAGAATATTTCTATAAAAGAGTTAGCTCAGTTAAGAGATTCAGAGAGGCTACAAAAGGTAATTAATCAATTAATAAGTGTTTTGGTGGTTTCTTCATGCACAAAATTACAATAATAAATAAGACCGAATATTACGAAAATTTAAATTTTAGAAAATATGTAATGTTTATTTATCACGTTTTTATATTTGAGATTTCATATTTTACCTATGTATTTCAATACTGACTTAAGCAATCATTTCAGGTGATGAAATTAATAGGTGAAAATTTCGACAAAGTACCCAAATCATCAGATGTTGTAGGACTCATGGAAAATGATCCAGAATATCAATTAATTGTTGAAGCTAATAATATCGCTGCTGAAGTTGATGCTGAAATAGGTAAGCCTTCGATGTACACCGCTCTGTGTGAGAAAGTTGTTTATGCAAAGAATACTTAAAGCCCTAGAAATTAATACAATAACTTTTACTTGTAAGCACTTCATACGTTAACAATTCATAAAAAAAATATTTTTATGAGCTAAGTGGGATTGACCCTGCCTATCTATGGTTATTTTATTGGTACTACCGATGTTATATATCCTAATCCACAAAAAATGCCACAGGGGAACATTTATTTGTGGATAGTGATAAAAACTTTATGGGTGTATGTTTTGAAATTTTGAAGAAAAAAAAACATAAGTATTGTATTTTAATGTTCTTTAATAAAATAGTAAAATACCAACCATATATTAAATGCCAGTTCAAGCCAAATCAATATTTCATGTTGAGAGTGTCGAGAATCAAATAGTGTAAATAATAATTAGTTCTAGAGTTAAGTATCGTAAAAATGCATTTTCAAGTGTCAATTTTTCCTAAACTACCTAACTAGGAACTTTAATCATTTATTTAAATTTGTAAAACTACACTTAACAAAAAGAAACATCATAACTTAGGTATTTGTCTTGCAGCTGTAATCCACAGGTTTGTGAGGGATAAGTATCAAAAGCGATTTCCAGAATTGGAATCTCTGGTTTTGGTTCCTTTGGAATATGTACGAACAGTGAAGGAATTGGGAAATGATCTGGACCAAGCCAAGAATAATGAGACTTTATTGGGTTTCCTTACCCAAGCTACCATCATGGTGGTATCAGTTACTGCATCAACCACACAAGGGTGAGTGTTATTTGTCAATTGTGCATTTTCATTAATGTTATCTTATTTGAGCGTTGTCTTCAATGTTTTTATGATGTTTTCAGACAGTTATTAACAGATACAGAAAAACAAGAAATTGACGAGGCTTGTGATATGGCTGTTGAATTAAACAACGCTAAACAGAAAATATTTGATTATGTAGAAAGTCGAATGACATTTATTGCCCCAAATCTGTCCACTATAGTTGGTAAGAAGCTGGATAATAATTCTAATATTTGCTTTGTAATATTTAAAAAACTAAATTCAATAATTTTTGTACAACTATATAAATTTATTTGCAGTAATGTTTTTAAAATTATTAGTATAGTTTTATTTTTGTAAATATTTGATTTTTATAATAATTTCCTATTTTTTTTTAGTATTAGAACCACGCCGATTAACTTTTATTTATTATTAGATTACCTCGATCTAGATTTTGTCGGTTTTGTTATAAATTTGAATAAATATAATAATAAAAAATATTTGTATTCGCTTTTAGATTTGTTATAATATGAGTTGGTTATTTCAGGAGCTTCAACAGCAGCCAAAATGATGGGTGTCGCAGGGGGCCTCACTAAGTTATCCAAGATGCCCGCCTGTAATGTATTATCCCTTGGCCAGCAAAAAAAGACTCTCTCTGGATTTTCAAAAGTAGCCACTCTCCCACACACTGGATTTATTTTCTACTCTGATATTGTTCAAGACACATTACCGGTATAATAATATATATTTTTTAATGGAAATATTACAACTCGATCTGGGATTCAAATCGGAGACCTTTGTGTATCTTTACTAAAATTCCTTGTTACGATGAAATAAGTTTATATTATTACCCCTTTTTCAGGAATTGCGTAGAAAAGCAGCTCGTTTAGTATCTACTAAAGCAACATTAGCTGCTCGAGTGGATGCATGTCACGAGAGTGTAGATGGAAAAATAGGTCAGAGGCTAAGAGAAGAAATAGAAAAAAAACTTGACAAGTTGCAGGTCAGCATACTTAAACTTATGATGTACTCACCTTATTAGGATAAAATTATAGGAACCTTTTTTTAAACAGTCAAAATTGATTCTTTAATATTATTTTCAACCCATTTTTAAAAATAAGATTATTAATATGTAATCAATTTAAACAATTAAAAAAAACATAATATTAGTGAAAGCTTATATTCTTTGTGTACTAACTTATTCATTATTAATAAACCAGAAGAAGTGAATGGAGTATTTATTTGCAATACAAATAAATAAATAAAAGTAAGTTGCTATTACAATTCAGTGGAATCCAAGTGTTATAATCAGTGTTGTAACTAGGGTCATGAACGCCCCTGGCAAGATTTGAATTTTGCGCCCCCCAAAACTTATTTCTTTGGAAGAGAAAGAGAAAAGAAGGCCGTGGGTCTGCAAAATATGCCCGTCTGAGGGTTGGCGCCCCTGGCAGTCGCTCGCCTAGACAGCCGCAGCTACGACGCTGCTTGCAATATGTATATGTTAATTTAAAAAATGTTAATGCAGAACTTAGAAATTAGATACATAGAATGTTTTCTTTCGCGCGATAAAAATTAGAGCATTAAATTATATGGCAAAATTTCCTAAAAATGTTTGAAAAAAATAATAAAAAACATGTTAATTAAAACAAACTACTTTGACTGACGTCACTAGCTCATATGAATCAACCAATGATAAGATAGTTGTGGAAGATTTCTGGTTTACTTACCATCAATGGACCAATTGCCAGAATTGACTGAGAAGAAGTAGAATAGAACTTGAGACGTCACACGAGGAGTAATTTCAGAAATTCGAAACTTTAAAAAATCATAGCGCTAATAATACAATACATAAAAATTAAAAAAAATAAATTTAGCCTACTTTAATAGTTTATTAACAAATAAAAAAAAAACCACCGGACTTCCTTATTTTATATATTTTTTTTATTTATTGCTTATATTTTTTTTCTGCAGGAACCACCTCCAGTAAAATTTGTGAAGCCTCTCCCCAAACCCATAGAGCAGAGTAGGAAGAAGAGAGGAGGAAAGAGAGTCAGGAAGATGAAAGAGCGATATGCTATGACTGAATTCCGAAAGAATGCTAATAGGCTAAACTTTGGAGATGTAAGTGAATTTATATATTTCCTACACCATGTTTTTATTTACAATATTTGAGTTTGTCCAAATGTTCGTAGAAAAAATACTGGCGTTGCCTAGTATGTGAAATAATTCAGTCAGATGAATCTCTTCACAACAATAAAGGTTTCAGCTCTTTAACTTAACTAAAATCAACAAATGGAAGAATTGAAGAAATATGGATGGTCGAACATAGGCAAAATGGTGAATGTTACACAGTGTGTAAAGTGGCCACTTAAACCAGCCAATGACAGGTCATAAGCCCTGTAAATGCCTAGACTTCCATATTCCCTTATTTAAGGTATTCTCCATCCCTGTTGTAATTTGTTATTATTTTTATTTGTTTCTGTATGCTTTTATATATATTTTGTAAACATTTTAAACGTTATTGAATTAGGGAAGTAGTTGTACACTTTAAGTGCAATAAACATCGACCTGTGTTGATCATATTTTTTTCTGCTGTACCACACCACTTTATTTTCTGATGTACCACGCCGTTATTTTCCATAAATAATTAAAATAATAAATAATCAGATGTGCCATTTCGAATTGGAATCCTTAATGGCATTTGTTCCCAACCTGGGAGGCGCGGACTTGGGCGCCAAACATTTTCAATAAAAAATCCGTTTTCATATCATAATTATCTACAAATAAATTAAACTTTACATTGGTATGTAATGGTAGAAATTCAGCGAATGAATGTTTATTCAAAAAAGTATTTTAATGCATACATTTAATTCCCAATGAAAATACTTTTTTTTATTATTATTTAAAACGTGTCTATATTAGAGGTGGTAAAAAAATTTAAACTGTTGTTTTAAAACAGTTATTCTTTCAACAGCTGAAATAGTTTCACACAAAAAAACTTTTATATAATAAAAAAATTGGCAGGATATTAAATGAAACTATTTAAGTAACTTTCAAAAAACAACAAGCACTCATTTTTATGCCAATTTTACGTAATTTATTCATTAAAATTCTATGATTTACTGTATCAAATGCTTTTTTAAGATCTTAAAAAATTGATAAACTTTTCATATTCGCATCTAGACTAGTACAAATTTAATGTGTAAGTTTAAATATTGCATCATCTGTACTGCAATTAGATCTAAATCCAAACTGGTTATTTGACAAAAGATAATCAGTTTCCATAAAATTTATAATTATTATTTTTTATTACATTTTTCTAGGATTTTTGCTAATTGTGAAATCAATGTTATTGGTCTATAATTATCAGTTTTACACGTAGGGCCTGATTTATGAATTGGTACTATAATCGAAATTTTAAATTTATCAGGAAAAAAACCCTTTGAGATACAATTACTTAATATATACTAATGGTGATAATATAAATATTTTTACTGAACTAAAACTGTTACTTCTATTTCTTTAAAATAACCTAAACGCCCATCTCTAGTTTATATTTTTGTATTTATTAAACAAATTAAACGGTCGGGAGGTGAGGAAAAAAATTTTTTTTCGGTAAGGCGCAGAAATGTTTTTTTTTTCTGGGAGGATCAAAAGCATGAAGGTTAGAAACCGCTGCTCTATGAAATTACTATAAAGATTCACATTTAGCTATTGTAATTACTGTAAAGTTTTCAGTTACAATAATTGTAATCACTGTAAACTTTATTAATGTTTACAGTGTAAACCTGGGCTGGTATTCCAAACGCTCTCGCGGCCGTAGAATCTCGCGTATTTACACACAAAGTACACGAGATACAGTGTTTTCTACGACCGCGAGAGCGGTTCAGAATAGCACCGCTGTGCAGTCTCATGCGCTTTTGGACGACAAGAAATGATGAAAAACAATATAAGAATACGATTTAGTTTTAGGAGCTATAAGATTTTAGATTTTACTAGGCAGCTTTTTAAAAGCTTGAGGGGCTTTAGGTCACGTGTCGTACATAAAGAAAAGAGAATCTTCTCCCGCGGGTCAACATATTATTTGTTTTCATTAGCGGCCTTATTGTTGTATCATGTAACATTTCGGCATGATTGATAGCATCTATAGAGCAGTCGACCCCAACCTATTGTTCCCGACTGTGAGAAACCATTTAGCATTTTGCACTTTCGTTTTCGCGGGCCGAGTTTATTGCACCGGACGAGACCTTAAACAAAAGTTCTCAACGCTGAAATGTTGTTAATAACCTTACATGTTGATTGTTATTGTTGTTACGCGAATAAATTATAGCGAAAGGCGCACCTTTTAGGAATGTGCTGTATACTTTGTTGCATGCTGAGTAAATAATTAGTTCTTTCGTGTCTTTAGAAACAATAGATTCATTTCGATTTTTAAATTCTTGGGTGGGCGATCACACCCATCTCTGTAAATTTTATGTAACACATTTAAAAATTGTTTTATAACCCCTGTTAATACTGTTTTCGAAGGTATTGAAGCATTTTAAAATTTTTAAATGTAGTAGTGCACCTACACACCAGTGCGAACGGTGATTTTATGTACTGGTAAGCTATAAAAAAATTCGTTTATTTGTACCTACATAGTAGATACATAATATAATGTAAGTTAAATACTATAACTTGCTATTTTTTTCTGTGGTTCTGTTTGATACAACAACTCTCATCTATAAAATCAACTCAAACGACGTAACTTCGTGATATATTATATTGTGTGGCTATAGTATCTTTATATAACTTACATAAAAGTTTACAAAAAATATGGCCTATATGTTTTAGAAATGAATAATGCCAAAAACGGCCGCGTCGAGCGCCACATGTGTTGCGAGTCATATTTCAAAAGTATAATTTCAAAGAAAAATAGTCCTTAAGAAATAATGTTTGAAATACTGTTTTACAAATCGAGAATCTTCAAAGAATTTGTTGAATCTGCAAGTTTACTCTAGGAGAAAGATCCCGCCACTGGGTTTAACATATTTAAAGTATAGTACACTTATTGTATGAAGAAATAAGCTGGAGTAATCGGCTAGTTCCTTGGCTCATTGCTGGCTCTGGGCGCGCTTTATTAATATTTTATTTGTATTTGGAGAAAAATACAAATACAATATTCCTCAGCTTCCTGTCTAGTCCTTTTAGTAATCTATTTATGGACTAGAGTTTTGAAAACATGGTTTTTCATTTTGCTTACCAATATATCCATACTTAAAAAAGTTGTAGAGCTTAAGGGCCAGAACATTATAATATCTTTGTTCGTAATTTGTTTTTTCTTTGGTAGCAGAAGTATTGTTTTTTGTCTTTGCCTAGTGTCGTAAATTTGTTATCCTTCATTATTTCTGTCAGGCTTTTGATGAAAGTGTCCTAAAATTGTCTTTATGTATATTTGCCTTATATATGTCTAGTACTGGACATTCTGTAAAAAGTCTGTGTGTAGAGTATTGGTAGGGCTTTTTGTGCTTTCATTATTGGCTCTAATGTGGTTTTACTTGTTCCTTCCAATCCTATTATTCCATAATTGATAATTGATTGTGCTAGAGCATAGTATACATTAATCTATACAGTAATTTTCTTTAGGATGTTTCTAATGTTTTTAAATATATATATTATTTCTCTAAGTTTGGTTGCTGTCTTATCAACGTGTATGTTCCATCTTAACTTACTATCAATGTGTACGAGGGTTGCTACTTAAGTTTTGAGATATGGCAACACCAGTGTGAATATGTCAAATCTGACATCGTCATCGTAAAGTTTGCCATTTTTAATGGTAAACGTACTCAAAACGTTTTGTCATACGAGTGATATTTGTGTTGTTTATACAGATATTTGAAAAATTGATTTCGTTAAAAAAATGGAACTAAATCGTGAACATTTTCGTGCGATGATTTTCTATGACTTTCGACGTGGATTAAACCAACAACAGTGTGCCGATAAACTCGCTGCGACTTTTGGTGATGAACCACCATCTCGAGCCACCGTGTTCCGCTGGTTTTCTAAATTCAATCGTGGTCGCACTTTGTTACAGGACGAATTTCGTGAAGGCCGTCAAAAATCGGCTGTTGTGCCAGAAAAAAACGATGCTTTGCGTGAACTGATATTGCAAGATCGTCATGTGACATACCGTGAGGTTGAGGCATGCTTGGGCATTAGCTTCACTCGCGTGCATTCAATATTGCATGAACATTTGGTCGTCAAAAAGATTTGTTCGCGTTGGATACAGCATAATTTGACAATCGCCTCAAAAAGGCTCGTGTCGATTGGTGCAAACAAATGTTTAAAAAAATTCAATCACGGTACTTCAAATGACGTCTATTAGATCGCGACAGGCGACAGGCGACAGGCGACGAATCATGGATCTATGCATATGAACCCGAAAATAAACAACAATCGACTGTATGGGTCTTTCGAGACGAGCCAAATCCAACAAAAGTTGTTCGCGCACGAAGCTCTTCGAAGCAAATAGTCGTCTGAACATGTCGCCACCGTTTTATTAGAGCAACGTCGAACGGTCAATTCTGAATGGTACACCACCATTTGTTTGCCAGAAGTGTTCGGAAAAATAAGGAAAACCAATTGTAGAAGACGAATCATTCTCCACCACGACAATGCAAGCTGTCACACATCAGCGCAAACAAGTGAATTTTTGAGCATTCAAAACATCGAATTGATTGTCATCCGCCGTACAGTCCTGATTTGGCACCCAATGATTTTTTCTTATTCCTGCATATCAAAAATAAATTGCGAGGTCAACGTTTTTCGACGCCTGAAGAAGCGGTTGATACGTTCAAATAACATGTTTTGGAGGTACCTCAATCGGACTGGAAAAAGTGCTTCGAAAATTGGTTCAAACGCATGCAAAACTGTATTGATCTTCAAGGATAATATTTGAAAAACAATAAAGCCATTTGCAATTATAAATATTTGTTTTTACTTGTCTATCTCAAAACTGAAGCAGCAACCCTCGATTTTGTATTATCGATCTTTTCTATAGTTTGACAGTCACAGTCGCTGTTTTTTGCATTTGTGCATTCATGAATTTTAATTGGCCGATTCCGTTGGTCCATAGTCAGATATTTTGTTTTATGCGCGTGAAGTGTAAGTAAGTTATATGTAGTCTAGCCATGTTTTTGTCTTTTCCAAGCCATCATCACTTTTACTGCATACCCACTTCCTTTTTTTTTTTTTTTACTTTTTAGTGTTTGATTTCTTATATTATGAGTTTGAATATGGAGTTCTACAAAAGAGACACCAAATCAATAAATAACAATATTATATTGCCTTATTATGCATATGTGTATGTTATTTTATGTCAATTCTTTATTTAAATCCCGGTCAATATTTTTTATCGCGAACTGCAATCAACCGTATGTAAAAAAAACTTCCATTAAATACATGTATTCATTATAATAATAATTGGACCATTTGAAGAAACTAGTATAAAAACGTTTTTGGAGATAGTCGAACGTTCGGTTGATAAATTCAAATTATTATGAAGGCATGACTTGTTATTCATCCGGTAATTGGCGTAATGATATGGACAAGAGTGTATAATTCTGTCGCGGATTGTAATAGAGCGCCAGACACCGGGCTGGTCCTGACGCTGTACTGGCGACTGTCAAATGGAAATCTAAAGAAAATTTATGTGAATTATCGCACACCCAGTAGTACACTGTGGCCATTTTGCAGGCGAGCAAAAAACAAACTTAAAATATTATTGATGCTCATAACTTAATGTATATTGACATAATTGAACGTAGTACACGCAGAAAGCAGCCAGTCCGAAATAGATATCGGTGTTACAGGTAGTAAACTCAATATTATGATTGCTTAAAACATCCAGGCCGCTTTCATACAAAAAACCGTAATAATCACCTTATGAAAATAGGGCATTTCTCAATTTGCAGAAAACACCCCACAGCACTAGAAAAATCTTACAGTATAAATGCTGATGGGAAGATTAATACTTCCGGAAATCTAGTTGTCTTAAAAAATCAAAGTGGATAAATACATAAGTATTTTGAATATTAATTAATTCATTTAAAAAAACCTGTAGTAAAAAACATGTTTTAATACATAATGTCACCTCACACATTCAAAGTTTGAATGAGGTATTATTTAGTGTTAGATCTGGAAAATTCATATTTTAGGTTGTGTGGTCAGCCATACTTTAAAAAATCACCAAAAATTCATTTAACACATAATTAATATATTTTTAAAGTTATTGCAACAAATTAATTAAGTGATTCTTTGGTCAAATACACAATTAAACAATTGTGTTATAAAAAAACAAATGTATGCATTATTTATCATTTGTCAAAGTAAAAAAACATCCCAACTGTTGCGTAGATTTGATTATTCACTATTTCACAAAAGTGCTATTATTTCAGTTTCACTTTTCTATGGCTGGCTGCTTTCTGCATAACTACGTTCAATTCCCAGTATTTTTTTGTGGTATTTGCTCATTTGACTGTTAAAATATGCGAAGAACTCTGTAGCATCATTATTACTGCAGTGTTCTCGGTATTTTACTTGTTTGTGATTAAATTCCAAAACTAAAAATTCTTTATATTCAATATTGGATTTAAGTAGGTACTTAGGTACTTGTTGTAAATAGTTTTTCAAATATGGCATTATTTTTGCAAACGTCAAACTCCGGTCTTGTCACCAACAGAGGGGTGTACTTATGTAAGAATACGATTTTTAAAAATGTATTGAATTTAATATAATTTAAATATCACCAAAAATCCAGTTAAAATAAATAAATGGGTAGAAATGATAAGGAATTTAAGGAAATAATCTGATTTAGATCCACAAAAATCAAATGCTGCTTGTAAACATTCAAAAACAAACTTTTTTACACACAAAAAAACAACATCTTTCCATTTTTTTGTAAATGCATTCTCCTCTAATGCAACCCTGGTAGATTGATGAATAAAACTTTTATGCTCCTTACTTATTTTTTACATGTTGGATTGAAGATTTTAATATCTACGAACACGCACGGCGCAAAGATCTATATTTCTCTGAAAACCGCACGTAAATCGGTTAAGCCTAGGAGTTAAGTTAAGGAGGAGTTCGGTGACATCACACGTACAGAGGAATTATAAATATATAAAGATAATTAAAAGTACTTAAGTAAAAAATAAAATTAATCTTATTAAGTATAGCATGTACAATAATCAGAATTGTAGGAAAAACCAGTAGTTAAAGACAAGGCTAAGTGTTTAATAGGTAATGGGGGATTTTAACTGAAGCAACTTGAGCATCATGAGTAAAAAATAATGATAAGGTATATTCATTCATTCGAAAGACAATTTTTTCCTCTTCAAGATATTGTGTTTGCTTTTACGTCGCAGATGTTATTTTATTTCATTACAAACCTCCAAAATTGAATGTCAAGTAGACGAAAGTGACCATTTTCGACACCCTCTGTTCGCGTTCAATAGATGAAATAAAGTTGCCAATTCTGATCGAGATATTTGCGCAGTGTACGGTGAAGATGCCATGAATCATTGACTAATTTGTTGTAAAATAATAAAGGATAATACATTATCGACTAATTTTTTTTTGTCGTGTCCTCTCGTTCTCTTCATTTGGAAAAAAAAACAGACACAACTTATGCTAACACCAAAAAATGAGTAAATTACGTATTCTTTATTATTTAACGACAAATAATACAATAATTTCTAGCATCTTCACAGTACACTGCGCAAATATAGCAAGCCGACATAACGTTTATTTTTAGTTTAAGTTTTGGTGCTCATATCAAAATTTGGAAAAAAATAGACTCAACTTATGTTAACACCCAATACATGCACACGCATTAAAAAAAATGTTCTTTGAACAATTTATACTCTGTCACATGATAAATTTAAAATGGACAGAAAACGTAAACAAAATAGGAACTTGTATTAGAATTGATGTAATGAAGGGGAAATTAAAAATATACAAATTCTTCAAAATAAGGCGATGAGGATTATACTCAAAAGAAACATGTATTCTAATGTAGAAATAATGCACAAAGAAATCGCCTTGCTCACAGTAAAGCAGCAAATAAAATATAATGTACCAATTTTTATACATAAAATAATGAAGGCGATGAATAAAATAAAAAATATAATAAAATTTAACCAACAATGTCATACATACGAAACTAGGGATAAAAAAAGGATAAGATTACCAATGAGGAGAAACACAGAATCTCAAAACTAATTGTACAAGGGATTGAAGCTGTACAATGAGTTACCTAAAGAAATGGAAAGGATTGAAAAATTTAAAATTAATTTGATAAAATATGTTCTTGAGAAATTTAGAAAAAAATGTAATATTATTAAAAGTTTATATTAGATCTTCAGATGTTATGAACTAACTTCATAAACCATAAATTAATAAATAAATTTACAAAAAATATACGTAATCATATCGGTATATGTTTTAATGTGAATGTCTTCGTCTAATTATATACTCTGATTACGCGACTTTTAATAGTATTATATACATATATATATATATTTAATTTATAGAAAGCTAAATGCATGTTTGTTATTTGCATAATTTGTCACTCTGGATTAGTAAAAGCGAACTTTTTTATCAGTCTCAGTGTGGAGATTAACATATTCGGATAAAATCTTTTTAAATAAAACGGGCGAGTGATATTTTTCAAGTAGGTATTATATTCACACGAGTTTGTGAACGTCTTATCTATGTTTCCATATTGTAATGGATGGGATATGTCCGCTACTCTGATATGGTTCGCTTTTCGGAAACTTTCAGTTTTACAATTTGAGTGGCTGGAAAAGTGAGTCTGTTCTGTTGGCCGAAATACTAAGATTTGCCATTCTCCGTTGCACTTTCATGCTGAAATCAATCTAACCTCCAGTGATCCGAATACGCTATTACGTTGAACGAAAATCGAGTATGTTCAATTATTCTTATTATATTTTGACAAAAAATTAAAGAGTTCTCAAAAACACGCTCACAACTCGTTAAATTCACTTACCATATACCTAATAACAAAATATTCTTACCTTTCCGATAAAACATTCACTTTAATATCTCACGTGTTTTTTTATATGTATATACTTTGTTTATTCGCAATAATTTATTCTCTTGCGATTTCTTACGACTTGAATATTTTGATGGATTCTTTTGCCATCAAATACACTTAATAAAAACAACATCATAAATAGAATTTATAGAAGGTATTGTGATCTCTATGTTTGAAAGGAGCCTTATCCTCGGGGCCCATCGGTTAAACCTGAAGATGTTAAAGAGCCCTCGCCCTACCTAATAACCCGATACTTTACGGATCTGAGCTTGGAGGGGGAGATTTAGTAAACTGTGAACTCTCGCCTTCCATACAGTAGTCAGGCTCTTTATAGACCCGGGCTAGGAGGGCGAGAACTATTCACGGGACCCGTCACAATAGACATTCACAGATTTCTGTGTGTGAAACAGAACCAGAACCCTGGACGAGTGTTTTCAACTCGATGGCTGTTCGCAGTTAAACGCCTGCATAAGGAAATCGAGTGGAGATAAGTCCGCCTTGATGTGTAGTGGTTGACGCGTTCGCCTACCACTCTTGAGGTCCTGGGCTCAATGCCTGGCAGAGTGCACGTGGAATATTGATTTTAAAGATTGCTTAAACTGCAATATTTGATTGTTCCTGGACTGCCATCGAAAGCGTAGAACTGATCACCTTGCCTTCATGTAACAGATGTTCGGAATACGCTGCATTTGGTTTACCAATTCAGTGCCCTATGTACCACTCGATGTGGAAAGGGGAATGATGATGATGGTAATGATTAGAGATATATACATCATAAAAATAAAAAAAAACAGTTTAAAAAAAAGTAAAATTCGTCCAGCTGCTTTGTTTTTAAACACCGATTAAATATACTAAATGGATTTAGAAATATTGATTGTATTTTCAAAATCAATATGGATACTGTGGAGAAATATTTTCATACATAACTTTTAAAATAACATTGTTAAAAAATATGTCTGTCTACACAAAAATGCGACGTGTTTGGCCTTGGCAATTGTGACGTCAAGATTAGTGACGATGTTCTATTTAAATTAAACGGTCACAAAGTTCAAAATTTAACCGTATAAGGGGCGTGGCCAATGCAACGAACCGTTTTCGCGGGTATCTAAAATTATAAATTTAAAAATATTTTTTATACTACTAATAAATTACAAAACCATTTTTCCCTCAAGATTATTTCATAGACTCCTATTAATTTAAATGAAAAAAGTTATTTCATTTAAATTATTTATTGACAATTTTGATGGAATTCCATTGCAATGATGTAATAACTTATATTTACATACAAGTTATTAATTGAAAAAATACTTGGTACACTATAATAATGTATAATAGATTAGAAATTTTAGAAATAAATAGGATAAAAAATAATAGCGATAGAATTTTAATAAATCAGCAGATAGAATTTAAAAACTCACCCTTATTAGCCCCCTTAGTTAGACCCTGTACATTGTAATAAAACAATAAATATTTTTCATAACATAGAATATCCTCTTAAAGTACACCGCCAACACGTGTTTCGATCATTTGTCTCACTCTGTTCCATTGCAATATCGCGTATTGTATTTTTTTCAACTTATTTTTAAATGTACCTACACTTAAGATAATATTTAGTTTTATATAAATTATCCATACACGGTATAATATTCACCAGTCTGAAGATGCCCATTAGAGGGTGAAAGCGCTAATTGGTCAAAATAAATAAGTGGAAGTGTACCAAGTATTTTTTAAATTAATAACTTATATGTAAATATAACTTATTACATCATCAGAAAAAAGTTATATTTCCCTATTGGACATTCTAAATCTAATGGCCAAAAATTAATTGAATGTAATGCGTTCATTTTAAGAAAAAACACAAAAAATGACTATTTGGAGGAGATAAATTTTTACGTTTATTTATTTTTGATTATTAGATAAAGTGTCCAATTACTACAGCATGTCCAGTTACTATAGCACCCACCCTACGTAAGTTTTTCTTACTTATTGGACAACACTAGAATACATCGCTTCAATTTATTCATTCGGTTGGATTTCTTTATTTTTCTTTTAGTATCCACGTGCTTCCTCCGTTGCCACATTAAATATCACGAAGATATAATAATTATTTAAATTGCTCCCAGTAGACGTCTTCTTCCTCAATTAATATTTCTGTCATCGGTGGGCGTTCGGATTTCCGGAAAGTTTTTTAACTGCAGAAATGGCGAACGTGAATGTTGATCGTGAGTAAGTTAGATAGTAAATTAATTTGTTTAATTACGTGAGTTGATGTAATGTTGCTATGATCACGGTAGCCCATTCCAGACCTGCTATTAAAATTTAATTTCGATAGTTACCCACAAAATTAAATTGTAGTAATTGTTGAGTTATCTTTGTCAACGAATTATTTTTGATAATTGTTTTAAAATCCACGTCTGCTAATTATTATTAATGATTGTCATTATTAATCAAAATTGTAAGTTTATTGTTTACATACCTACTTCCCGCACAAATAAATATTTTCTTATTATGGAAATCATACAGTTTTTTTTATAAATACAAGGTACAAGAGAACAATAAAAAGAAGTAAGATTACAGATTTCACATGAATTTATTATGAATACAGAAGTAGAGGGGATTTAAAAAAAAAGGTTTTTTTAATTTATATTATAAAAATTAAAACACCCTGACACACACACTGAAAGTTCCGGGTTCGATTCCCGGTGAGAACACATAAATTAAATGTAGTTTTTCTCAAGCCTGGGTGTTCCGTGATGTAATTCTCCACTGTAATTGGGCCTCCTGGCCTGTTGTGGTGCAAACAAAAGTACATAAAAGGATATTGTCAAATGTAGATATCGTCGTCTTTATTTTAATACAACGTAAGTAATTTTTTTCTGTATTCTAGATTATGATTGAATATTTTTAACCATACAAATAGTATGAAATCAATTTCTGTGATTTGAACGAAGAAAGTGTTGGCAGGAAAGAGATAAAACACATTTTTCTAATAACGCATATCTCAAAGAAGGTGTATATTTCTCGGAGTACACTGTTAGTCAGTAGGTGATCAGTAGTAGTACCTACTTTTTTGTTGTTGATAAAATACTTAAAATTCGTAAAACCTTGAATACAAAAACCAAAGTTTTACACAAATGACTAATTAATGAAGTTTTTATTGTCTTCTGTAAAGCGATCATTCAGTGACTTATGTTCTATTCAAATTAAGGCGACGCAACGATATGTATTGCATTTATATTCAAAAATAAAATAATTCAGTTTTTGTTTCAAGACGCTATATACTTGTGATTTTCTGCCGCTATGAACTGTCTCGTTCGTTGAAATTACGATTTTACTTGTATTGCTTGTCGCATGTGAAATTATAGCACTCATTTCGAATTCTATTCATTTGGAAAAACGTAAATTGAAATTTATGGTTTTATGAGTGGAAAAAATTGCGGTCTGAATAATTTAAGAAACTTATACAGAGTTTTGTATCTGAATATTTTAAAACGATTGATTATAGATAACCTTTTGCCTACTAACAAATGAAAAGATTGTCAAAAATATATGATGTACACTCAATTTTTTTATTTTATTATATTTTTTTATCAATCAAATATATTTCATAAATGTTACATGTTTTTTTTTAAATCTATATAAATCTACTTTTATACATCTAGCAAATGTTATAACTGTAACTCTTGTGCTTGGAGAGGGACTTGCACTGTTATAGTTATTTATTTATTAAAATTTATATAATTTTGAATTTACGAGTAAATGAGAAAAAAAAAACTTGTAGGATATAAAAAAAAAAACATAATATAATAAAACTATAATATAATAATACTAATTAAAATTGCAAGCACTTTTTATACTTGCTCAAATTTTTTTTTGAATTTACTTTGAATTTAATTATTGATATATTAGTTTTTAGTTCATTGGAGAGATTATTGTAATTTTTGACACCTTTGAAGACAAAGCTATTTTGACCATGACTTGTGTGGAATTTAGGGATTTTAATATTATTTTGGTATCTGAGTACACACTTAAATATACTTATTATAATTTTTTGCACTCAATCCCAAGCATATAAAAGTTTGTCAGTAAAAAATGACTATAAGTTCACTGTAATTTATTATACAACTAAAAGACGAGTGCTGGCTACTTAAATCTACAAATTCAATAATCAGTTACCGGTTTCACCGCTTTCCCGACATCTTGAATACTGATCACACGAGTGATAAAATAGAAGAGGAGTGATAACGATATCACTCCTCTTCTATTTCTATAATACAAAGCTATAATATATTATATTTTTACGTGAAGTAATTTGTAATGCAGTAAAACTTGGTTACATATTCGAATGACTGAATATGTTGTCAAAAGACTGAATTAATTGGTTACTGAAATTCTCACCTTGTTTAGCGTTATGCAACTTGGCGTAATAATACATAATATACAAATAATATTAACTCGCATTATACAGCTCGCACGAAGCGCGAAGATCTCTTTGATCTCTGCGAAAAGTCCACTTTATCATTTCGGAGTGTGTTTCATTGAGCTGTCACTCTGGAGTTCGGAAAGGTTTGGGGAGTTCTCTTCTCCATACATTCACCACAAGAAACGGCGGCTTTGTGCTTCCAATGGGTCATCGTACTCTCACTTGTCACGGCGATTGTCTTTTTTGGTCTGCCAAATATCCGGACCTCTTTCTTTATTAAGGTAGGCCTTCGCGCGGGTTTAACCTGACCCGAGTACTCTCCATTCTATTTCAACTAACCTTTCTTTAGACTTAGACTATCGTGTCGGCAAGACGGTCTTTATAATTTTAATATTACGCTGCTCTTTAGTGGTTTTTTATTAGTTTTTGCATTATGGCTGGTTATCTTGATCGATCGAGCTTTTGGTAGGAATTCAACGTCGCGGAATTGCTTCTTGCATTTTTTAGGCGCTGTCTATTATGATCGGTGTCCATTATGTGCACAGCGAATGGAGATCAATAGCCTCCTCTGAACTTATTTGCTATACTCGTAATTCAAATAACGCTGTAACGCTCGTCAGGTGTCCCGTTATAAATAAATTTCTCAATTATTCATTTTCCGCACGAGACTGTCCTTTTTAATATTTGCTTATATGCTTGAAATATACAATAACAACGCACTCTAGTCCAATATTAAAAAACAACATAGATTTAAAAATAAATTGGCCTTGTTTGCTCAGATTGTGAAGATGTAAAGATATTTATAATAATATTTTTAATTTACACAGGTAAATCAACCAACCACCAACAAGCCACAAAAATAGGCTTAGTGAGATTTTTGTATTTACCCATAATATTTATTGTTTTGTATCATCTTGGTCTGTACTGATGTACTTTTTTTTTAATTCGTTTCCTACTCGTTAAAATTCCGTACTGAAACGTAGCAATTATTTTGGGTACTTTTTTTGGCCTTCTGTGGTTGAAAAAAAACCTTTATTAGGAAATATTCATCACTTTTAAGATAACATCAAATGAAATTTCGATTTTTACAAGCATAGAACACCATTCTATGTAAATACGTTTAGCTAAATTTTAAAACAGTATTATGCATTAGTTAACATTTTTATTATAGGTACTATATGCAATATTTTTTATACAAAATTAATTTAAGAGTCCTCCTCGCTAGGAAAACCTGTTCTAAGGAGAACTGTACAGTGTTCAAATGTTTTTTTTTTGCATTATTTCACATGTCTAATATTTTTCATTTCTTCTCTCCTGATTTTCTTCACCCGGATTTTGATATATTTTTTTGAAATATTTTTTGTTAACTTAATTTTATGTGGAAGCATATTAAACAATCTGACGGAGAAATAATCCTTAGACTTTTGTTATTATACCAAAACGACGATAAAATTTTGTTGAAGTCATTTTATAAAAGATACCAATCATCTAACAACTATTTCGTTCTATTTATATTAACGACGTGTAGGTATCTATTTATATCTATTTTCGATATTATGTATTACATTATTCTACTTTTGAAGAAGTCAGCAAACTTTTCTTATTTCGTGATTGCCATTGAGATGATTTACCAGTTACAGCAGACATTGGATCACGCAGCGTTTTTTGTAGCGCAAGCTACAGCTTTACTGTACCTGCATAATATTATTATACAATAAAACACCTGAGCATCATTACTGCAACATTTATATTTTCATTGCAAATAAACAACTATAGTATCTTGTAAAAGTAAAAATATAAAATTATTTATCTAATACAAACACCAATTTAGTGCAGGTATTGATAATTTTCCGGGTTTAATATTAATATTTATTATTATTTTAGATTAGTGATAATCATAGCATAATTTTAAAAAAATAACCCGAATAATGTATAGGTACCATTGACATTAATAAATAGACGCGCCCATAGAGTAAAAGGAGTGACACGAAAAAGTACCCATATTTACTGAGTATGTTTATTTAACTAGGGCTGCATTGAACGAGCATGCATGTGCTACTAAAATCGGAGAATACTCAATTTTGACATATGAAAAATTTTGTATTACAATGTTAACAACAATCAACATTAGTTTTTGGTAGTTCCCAACTAGATACTCTCCTTATAATTTCGACCTATTTATTTATTTTCACTGAGTTTAAGGCTTAGAGTATATACATGTACTAGCGGACTCGACAGACGTTGTCCTGCCCGAACGTTGGTTTGCCTGCTATTATCTTAGAAAAATACTTTTCATTGATAAGTAGGTACCTAGATTATTGTTTGTGGTTGAATTCCAAAACTAAAAATTGTTAATATTCAAATATTTCATTTAAGTAGGAACCTAGGAACTTGTTTATGGTTAAATTCCAAAACATAAAATAAATTATTTTTCAAATATGGCATTCTTTTTTAATGAATTTAAGGAAATAATCTGATTGAGATCCACAAAAAACAAATGCTGTTTGTAAACATTCAAAAACAAACTTTTTTATTCACAAAAAAAAACATCTTTTTTTTTTGTAAATGCATTCTCCTCGAATGCAGCCCTGGTAGATCAATGAATAAAACATTTATACTCCTTTTTTACAAATTAGATTTAAGATTTAAATATCTACGAACACGCACAGCGCAAAGATCTATATTTCTCTGGAAACCGCACGTAAATCGGTTAAGCCATTTAGGAGGAGTTCGGTGACATCACACGTACAGAGGAATTATATATTTAAAGATTTACTCTAAGGTTTTGGGGAATGCAAAAATAATATTAACGCACATTTATTATATTTTAAAAACGTATTCCTATCAGTGCAACCCTGTAAGAAGAGCTTCGTTATTGCGCCGCTAGGCGTAGTTTGACGTTTACAAAAAATATAATTTATATTTGAATACAATTTTTTTAAAGCTTTATTAATCATTCATGAACAAATAGTTACCAACGAAAAGTTACACAATCCTTTTTACAATGTTTATCTGACAGGTTTTTACGTGCTTTCATGACACAAACATGCATTTTGGTTTTGATTCTAAACGTCGCACCTGACTGGCGGCCGAAACATGACTGAATACGCGTTGGCCATGACTGAGCGTTTGGGCATGAGTTAATTGTCATAATTTTTGTGGGCTTAGGGCATGTTTGAGTGTATATATGTCAATGATAGGTACATAATATACCTAATTTATATTCTTCAGGTCATTAACATAACTTTGATGCATTTTTTTTATATTCCTGTTTTTTTAGTGTAATATCGTTGTATCGAACATTATTCGGCAAATTGTTTTCAATATTTATAACCATTTTTTAAATTTTAGTTAATATCTAAATCTACCTAATCTAGCTAATCTGTGTCCAAGCGGATGAATAAAACAGTTATGTATGTGAAATAGAACCAGAACTTCGTTTTTGACTCGATGGCTACTTTCAGATGAAAATTCTAAAAAACGAAATCGAGTAGAGAGCCTTTTGGTGTACTAGTTAAAGTGTTCGCCTACCATACCAGAGGTCTTGGGTTCGATTCCTGGCAGGACGACGTTGAATATTGATTTAAAACAGTCATTTTACTGTAATATTTCATAGTCCCTGGACTGGATACTGAATCTGAAGCGTGAGACTGATCAAAGTACCTTTAATCAATCAGGATTCGCTGTAGTTGGAGTACCAATTCAGTGTCATATGCATCACTGCGTGCGGATAGGAAAATGAATAAAATTACGCACAATTAAAAACTAAAACATAATGATCACCGATATTTCGTTCATTTGCTAAAATAAAACTAGAGTATTCGATTTTTTCAAAAGAAAAAAAAGATTTAAAGTTTTGTTCGTTCCAATTTCTTAAAATAAAATGGAAATAGAGTTAGTGAAAGGGCGTGGGTCGAACTTTATACCCCAGGGTCCCGATTACAATGGATAGTTAACCGAGATCTTCATTTGTATTTATATTTGTTTATTTATTATATATACGGCCCAAATACAACAGTTATATGAAGAAACATATGTACAAGAAACTGAACAATAAGAACATAAAACTATGTAGCAAAGACAAACAAGGGCAATAAAATAATGATATATAATATATTTAAGACACGATCAACAAATAAGACTTCGAGCCAACCCATGCCAATATATCTTAATACCACACTCTGTTAATGGCGAAGAGATCTACGAAAAGCCGGAAGATCTATCCCAAAAAAATCCAAGTTGTGTGAAGAATCGACTAATCTACACATTCTGGACATTTTTAATTTTTTTAATTTTAATTTTTTAAATATTTTTTTTAAATGTATAACCCGCTTAGCCTCTATTTTGAAGCTTGTTAGCAGGTGGGATAGAGGAGATATGGAAGGAGGTAACGAAAAATCTTTCTTGGATTTTTTCTTGCAACTGGCGGGAATCGAACCCGCGACGCCAGTTTCACAGTTGCCCGTCTAACCAACTGCGCCACGGCACCTGTTGGGACATAAAAAACAAAAGTTTCTCTTAGAAGATTTGATAAATAGCAGATTTTGAATTTGGTCGGAAATATGAAAATAAATTGTTTGCCACAGAGATGGGACATCACTTATATCATAAAGTAAAATAAAATAGAGATTTTGAAACGAAAATGTGAACATTTGTAAAAAAGTTTCTTCTTCGGTAACATGTAATTCAATATATTTTGAATAAAAAATATGCACATTTTGTATCGAAAATTCGATTTACTTTATAGACAATTGAAAATAACACTGTTAATTTTTTATTGTAACCGGGGCCGCGGGGCCCTGATCTATAGTCAAAGACACTTGTATCACGAGGCCACAACTCGACTAATATTCGATGAAACAGTTCGAGAAGCATTTCATTTAACATGTTCTTTTCTGTTTTTATCAAAATATTTCCAAATATTTATAAAACAATTTCTGTTGATTTCAACCGTCATTATTTGTCTCATGTCAGTCAAACAGCTTCCTAATAGCAAGTTCAATAATCATGAGATCGGTCTCACGATCTCCGGCTCTTTAAATATAAACTGTAATAATAATTATTAAGTATTTTTTGTATTAATTAAGATTCAAGTCCCAAGTCAAGTCAGTTCAGTAAACTTCAGCGGAGCGAGAAAGAGGTTTCTCACAGTTGACGATTAACATTATTGTAGTGGGCTGGTATTATTATTATATCATAAGACATGAGAATCTTGATGCGCAGGAAATAATAATACTCAAATATTTTGTAACAGTGCAGTGAAACGACCCGCTAAATTAACTGCATTTTTCTGGGGAAACGAGTTTGCAAGGCATACGTTATAATGGTAACGCGTATTGTACGCTTAACTGAATTTGTTTGCTATTATTCTAACCCAAAGAACGAACTTCAATATAAATAAATTATTGCAACAGAGAGGGACAACATTTTTGAGAAGGGAATATGAAAGCCAAAGCATTTACAGAGATGACCTATCAATTAGTCTTGTATATGCCTAGACTTCCATATCCCTTTTCCATATCTTTTTTACCAATCTTCTGAACACATCCTGTGGTCTTGTCCCTTTCCCCTTCTCTATGATTACCGAATAAAGCTTCTCGCTACTATCCGTGGCCCTGTTATAGGTCCTGTCGGATATACAGATCTAGTGGCTGCCAAAAAGAATTTCAAGGCTTTTAAAAAGT